>NW_020945437.1:17709787-17730155 GCF_900497805.2 Vombatus ursinus
AGCAGGAGAAGGGGAGGTGATGAAGGGCTCTAGCAGCCTGAGGGAGGGTTTTCTATTGGATCCTTTGCTGGGGAGCCAGAGGAGGTTGTTGAGTGGGTGGTGACATGGTCAGGTGAGAGTTTTAGGACAATGACCTTGACAACTGGGTTGAGGATTGCCTGACTGGGGGGAGAGAGGCAGCCAGATCAACCAGCGGGCACTGAAATATCTGAGGTGTGAGGTGATTAGGGCCTGAATCAACAAAGTGTCAATGGTGGAAGAGATGTCACACAAGTGGAATCACAGGACTTCGTTCCATACTGAATATGGGATCAGGAGTGTGAGTGTGTAAGAGTTGATGAGAAGTGCATGATACTTCATCTCTGAGCCTGGATTATTGGAGGATGCCTGCCATAGCATTGGGAAAGTAGGAAGATTTGAGGGTTGGGGCAAAAAGAATGAGTTTCACTTTGGATATGGTAGAAGGAGAACCAGGAGAGAGTTGTGTCACTAAAGCTTAGAGAGAAAAGTATCAAGAAAAAGGGGTGATTGACAGTGTCAAAGCCTGCAGACAAGTCAAGAAGAATGAGGTTGAAGAAATGACAATTTGAAGATTATTGGTAATTCTGGAGAAAGAAGGGTCAGTTGAACAATGAAGGTGGGAGCCAAACTACAGAGAGTTTCAAAAAAAGCAAGGGAAAGGAGTTGGAGACACCAGTTGTAAATGGTCATCTCTAGCTGTTTAGTTCTAAAAAAGAGGAAATAAATTGGACAATATCTCATGGGGATGTATGAATCATTGAGGGTGTTTTGAGAGAAATGATTTTATTTGTGTCAACAAGGAAGGAGTCATTAGTGTGGGAGAGAGTGAAAATCAGTGAAAAAATGGATATACTGGGGGAAGAATATAATAGGCTAGATGAGGGATGGAATGGGATTATTTGCACACATAAAGAGATTTGTTTTAGCAAATATAGCAAGCAAGTATCTTCTGATACTGGGGCCAAAAAGGAAATAAGGGCTCTGATTTATGTGAGATAAGGAGAATAAGATAGCTCTTGATAAATGTCCAGTTTTTTCAATGAAGTAAGAGGCCTAGTTCTTAAGTGAGAAGGTGTGGATAGGGTTAGGGGTAGGGTTAGCCATTAGGGAGGGTTGGGGATGAATGAAAAGATTTGGAAAAGCTACTGTGGTGAGTGGCATGGGGAGTCAGCTTGGTAGATGTCAAAAGATTGCCTTGCCACAATGAGGGTCCAGCTAAGATTAGGTAGCTGAAATTTGTAATGGACCCAGGTGGCCTGATTTCATGATTTTCTCTCTCTCATCCAGGAGCACATGAGTTGGAGTGAAGGCTGCTGTCTTACTTAGAAGTCGTGTGAGGCTGAGCTATACATAAATCATTAGCCCAAGTCCCTTTCCTGATCTCTATGGCTCAATCTCTGTCTGATTCTTGGAGACTCATTGACCAAGTTCATGTAGTGACTATGACCTCAGTTTAGGGAGCTGGGAGGTAGAGACTTGAAGGTGTCCCATGGTATAAGACCCTTCAGGAGCCTAAAAGGGAGCATCTGTGATCTTCAATGTTGGGTCTGGTCAGGTTCCATCAGAGTTAGAACCTAATGCAAGAAAGAGACAGAACTATGACTGAAGCCAGAACATGCGTTTGATAATTCAGAGAGAGGCCAGAATGCAGGGATTGAAGTAGAGGTTAGGGTCTGCTGTCAGCCCTCTGCCCAGTCAAGCAATCAATAAACACTGATTAAGCACCTTGTGTTTTAAGCACTGTGCTAAGCTCTAAGGGTACAAAGAAAGGTAAAAGAAAGTCTCTGCTATCAGGGAGCTCCCAACATAGTAAACAAACATGGAGATAGAGAAGAAGAACAGAAGATGAACCTTACTCTTAATTGATCTACTTGAAAGAGATTGTTTTTGAATGGAAATACATTTAGTTCAACAGAGAAATGACAAGGAGTGAGGATAATAACAATCCGAGAAGGAGAACACAATTGGGGGGAAATAATCTAAATCAAAATCATGATTAAAATAATAGCTAGCATGTATAGTCATATGAAAAAAAATATTCTAAATCAATATTGATCAGAGAAACGCACATTAAAACACCTTGGAAGTACTACCTCACACCAATCAGAGTGGCTAATATCACCAAAAAGGAAAATGTTGGATATTGGAGGGGATGTGGGAAAACTGGGACATCAATGCACTGTTGGTGGAGTTGTGAACTGATTCAACCATTCTGGAGAGCAATTTGGAACTATGTTCAAAAGGCTATAAAACTGTGCATACCCTTTCGTCCGGCAATGCCACTTCTAGGTAGACATCCAAAAAAAGGGACAAGCACCTATTTGTATAAAAGTATTTATAGCAGCTCTTTTTGTGGGGGCAAAAAATTAGAAATTGAAGTGATGCACATCAATTGGGGAATGGCTAAACAAGCAGTGATATATGATTTTACTGGAATACTATTGTGCTGTAAGATATGACAAGCAGGATGATTTTAGAAAATCCTGGAAAGACTTACATGAATTGATGCATAATGAAGTGAACAGAACCAGAACATGGTACATCATAAGAGTAATATTGTTTCACGAGGAACTATGAATAACTTAGCTTTTCTCAACAATGCAATGATCTAAGACAATCCCAAATGATGAAAATTCATTGTTTTTAGCTCCCTAACCAGTAAATACAATGAACTGATGGTTATTATATAAAAGATTTATTTTTCTCCTGGCTCATGACAAGTAGTGTGTCCCATGATATAAGACTATGATAATGTACAATGATAAATGTACTTGGAAGTTAATTGCACAGAATGTATCTTTTTTTAAACAATGTTTGTATTTAAAATCAATGTTGTAAGGATAGTATTTCTTCAGACATAACTTTCTTTTTTCTGCCAATGAAAAACCAGGTACGTTTTCATTGAAACTCTACTGAATGACTAATCTGTGTTGCCAAACAGTTCATTTGAGAAGCTGACAGGGAGGCGAATAATAACATAAGTAGAGGATAGGTTCAAATCTGAGAACAATCTTAGCATTGCAATGAGGGGTTCTTTAAGGTCTGTTTTTGTAGAACATTTGTAGGGGTCCATGATGGCTTCAATGTGGCCTCTACTGTACATGCAGAGCAATCATGGTTCCAAAGAGCCTGTTATCTCTGCTGCAAGAATGCAAACCCCTGTAACATCTTGATCTGGTGATTACAGCTTTGAGGAGATGTGATTACAAGGTAACCCAGGAATGAGAGGGCTATTGTGGTGCAGTTCCAAAGAGCCATTGAGGGTCTGTGCATGCTTGTGACCATTTGCACATGAATGTCCAACGTTTCTGGAAGTTTGGAAATAATTTGATGTTGAGAAATGGAAAAAACATGTTACAATAGTCAGAAGCAGTCAGAGTGTGATGTTCTTATTGTAAGAACCCCAAAAGTATTATATGCCTGACCATAATGATTTGGAATCACTGCAAAAAGAATTCTATTATCATTGAAATTTGTACAAGCTTGTTGTCCCAGAGCATAAATATCTTAGCAACAAAAGTGGATGGTTACTTAATACTTAAGGTGACATTAACAAATTTTTAGTTAATCCTTTGGACAACTGTATAGAACCTCCAATGGGGTTTGTGAAACCATAAATGGGAAAGAGCTTCCAGAAGACTAATAATGAAGCATGCTGTCCACTTCTTTTCTGTGTGTGTGATGTGTTCATTTTATTTAATAATATCCATACCATGTTATTACCATGGAATGTCAATTCATTTTAAACATTAGAATTCCACAAGTGTAACAAAGCATTACTTAAATATGTCAACATTTGCATAAGGAGAATGTGCCCATAATATGATAAACCATCAGATCTAAAGGACAGTAATGTATTTTTCAATTGGACATGACTCTTAGAGAGAAAACACAATACTGCACACATTTTAAGTCTCTTTACTGCTGAACAAGCAGTTCAAATACACATAAAACAGAAGGCATTTAAAAAACAATTTCAATATGGTAGCAGCAAAAATACAACTAAGCCATACCACTTGTTATTCTTATCTTTTACTAACTTCATAATAAATACTACTGTGTTAAGTAGCCTGGTTAACAACTATTCAAGGCTCATCTTAAATATAAAGAAGAAAATTCTTGCTACAATATTTTATTTCATGTTTTTCTTACAGATGTTCTTTTGGTCCTAGTCAAAGCCAGGCAGCCCTAGACACTGAAGTTTCCATCATTCTACAAGATGAGGAAGTGTTTCCTGAATTGTGTTAAAGCAGCTTCCCATATTATATCCCCAAATATTTCCTGTCTTAAAGCAATAGGAGCTATGTCTTGGCCCTCTAATTTTTCAGTCATTAATTTTTGAGATTTGAGGAATATGAATATAATTTATCCCAAGTAAGCTTCAGTGACCAGTTCCTTTTGTACTAACTTAGCTCTCCTAATTCACTCTCTGATACTAATCAGTATACCTTGAATCACCTGGGAAACTCAAAACTTCCATGAAAAAAAAATCCCATCTTTAAAATGTCATGATTGCTTGTCTCTGACATGTGCTGCTTTTTAGAACCACATATCCCTAAATGATTTATTTTTAAACATAAATAGATGACCTCAATGTGAGGTATCTAACTCTAAAACATCAGCATGAAGACAGCATCTTTCCTCCTAAGGTTTGGGTTTTACCCAGTATTCCCGATACATGGAGTACAATATACCAACAGTCATTGCTCCTACTATGAAACCTTGGGCTCCCACACTCGTGTGAATCAGGTGGACAGACATTTTAGTGTCCCCTCTAGTCCTCAGTTTGTATAATCCGTATGCAACAATAGCTGCAAAGCCTGCCATTCCAATTGGGACAAATGGTGCCTCTTTAGCTTTTTGAGCAAGTTTTGATCCCAAAGTCTCATCATAAATGGAGAGGGAAGCATCATTATCTGCTGACATTGTAGCTGGTTGAAGAGCCTTCAGAACAAGATGAAGCAAAACCACCTTCCACAAGCAGCCATCACTTCAGCTTCACCTCCAACCTTCCCCATCTACATCACCTGTCCACTTCTTTACAAAAGGATGATAGACTCAAATTCATGTATGAGATACATATTTTCAGACATGGGAAAGACCATATGTTTTAAAAATTGCATTTATTATGAGAATTTTTTTTAGTACAAACATTTTATTTTTTAATATGTTTTATTTTCTCCTATTAGACATTAAAACTTTTCAAACATTTGTTTAGATTTCAAATTCCAAATTCTTTCCATCTTTCCCCTCTCCTCTCCCTGAAATGGTAAGCAATCTGATATAGGTTATACATGTGCAATCATTATTACAAGGATTTCATTTTTATTTTAGTAAGCCCAGGCACTTAAAGACAATTTAAAAAAAAAAAGAAATAAGTAATGGCTAGCCCAAAACAGTAATAGGCCAAGGGGCAGCGAGGTGGTACAGTTGATAGAGCGCCGGCCTTGGAATCAGGAGGACCTGAGTTCAAATTTGGCCTGAGACACTTGACATTTACCAGCTGTATGACCCTGGACAAGTCCAGTTGCCTCACAAATAAAATTTGTTAAAGGCCAGAATGAAATCTTTTATGCTTTAGATAAATACAAAAAACAGTACTGGTATTCTTCATATGACCTCAAATACTGCAAGAGAAAGGAATAAGATTGAAAGCTATTACTAAGGAAATTACATAATACTTCCAGACATGAAAGATTATGAAATAATTTGAATATTTAGTATATGTGCACCAAATGGCATATATCTAGGGAAAAAAATTTGAAAGTACAGATGATGAAAAGGAAAGATTGAAAGTGGAAACAGTCTGTCTAGTACTATGGACAGAGCATGCTAAGTCATGGGTTTGAGTTCTTGTCTCTGTCTCTGGGATTTCAATCAGTTCACTCAGCCATTCTGAACTTGTGGCCTGAGTTGTGAAAGTGATAATGCTCTGCCTCTGTCACAGGTTTGTTGTGAGGATCCAATGTAATTGTGTGTGAAGCTCTTTGTAAATTAAATCATCCTTGGGATGTGAGCTAATGGCATTTTGATACAATTTGTTCTGCTAATTTGAAGACTTGAAGTTTGAAGACTTTTCTCTTTACCTGGGGAAAGAGAATATAAAGGAATTTATGTTCTGCCAATGGAGGGAAGGGGAAATAATTACACATTTTATTGCTTGTTTCTTTCAGAAGGAGACATGAGACTGGAAGTGAAGGAGACTATGGCAGAGCTAAGTCTTTCTGTGGAAGAAATTCAGGAGCAAAGATCCATGGATGATGGTCCCTGTGACATCACTTGGGGAGAATTCTGTGCTCTACATCAGAGAATCCACACTGGAGATAAATCTTATGAATGTAATCAGCGTGGAAAGGCTTTCACGAACAGGGCAAGTCTGGCTCAACATCAGAGAATCCACACTGGAGAGAAATTGTATGACTATAATATGTGTGGAAAGGGTTTTACACCGAGGTCCTGTCTTAAAATACATCAGATAATCCACACTGGAGACAAATCTTATAAATGTGATCAAAGTGGAAAGGCTTTTACCCAGAGGTCTTATCTCAGTGTACATCAGAAAATCCACACTGGTGAGAAATCTTATGAATGTAATCAGTGTGGAAAGACTTTCCGAGGCAGCTCCAGTCTTGCTCAACATCAAAGAATTCACACTGGAGAAAAATCTTATGAATGTAATCAGTGTGGAAAGACTTTCCGAGGCAGCTCCAGTCTTGCTCAACATCAAAGAATTCACACTGGAGAAAAACCTTATGAATGTAATCAGTGTGGAAAATCATTCCCACTGAAGGCTAATCTTACTTTACATAAAAGAATCCACACTTGTGAGAAACTTTATGAATGTAATCAATGTGGAAAGGCTTTTAGAGACAGTGCCACTCTTGCCAGACATCAGAGAATTCACACTGGAGAGAAACCTTATGAATGTAATCAATGTGGACAGGCTTTTACAGTCAGGGGCCTAAGGAACCCTTGAGGACATTGCCATTTCCTTCAGCACAGAGTTTCTAGGGCATCACTCCCTTTTCTAGTGGAGGAGGTGTTACAGTGCCCCTCACTTCTGGGATTATGTTCCCACTGGGCTCAAGGGCCTCTATGCATACCTCCCAGAGGGTGACATGCCAGCTTGCCCAACAATACTGCTACATGAGGGTTGGTGAGATGATCATTACCTAGGACAGTCATTTTGACCAAAAATGGTCATCTTAACTTTTACTAAAAGTATGATCTGACCTTTTAACCAAAAATGGTAATAATACTGATTTTAAAATATGATATGCCCTCAGTGTTCATCATACTATACTTGTCACTGTCCCTTAGAAAAAAGTGACATAAATGAATGACTTGAACATTTAATGGCTTTTAAGGTTCTTTCTAGCTTAAATTTAATGAACATATTACCTACAAATAATGGCCACAGCAAACATAGAGAGCTGAGACAGAAAGGCACAAACATTTAAAAGGAGAAACTGGAATAAAATGATTAGGTATGTTGGACACTAGAGAAACGCAAGCATTTTCTATCAAAGTTGAAATAGTAAAACATTAAGAACATGATTAGTGGAGAAATGGTTGTGGGGAGGGAGCCATCCTTCCTCATCATCATCAACAACAAATGTTGACCAACTAACACCAGCAGTCATTCTAGATAGGCACGGTGGCCTTGGGAGTGGCCATGCCCTGCTTGACTATGGTGTACAAGGTCTGCTTCTAGCCCAGTCCTCACAGTTATTGTCTGGGAAAGCAAGTCTTGTGGAGAAGGGGCCAGACATCTACACACGGCAGGCCCAGGAGCCTTGGGAAGAATAACACTTCCCAGTCTGGTGCCCTCACTCATTCAGGGACAGATCCCCTGTGGAGATGTGCCTGGCAGGAGCTCCTGCAGGGCCTACAGCGTCACCTAAGGAGGACCCAGAAAAGCAAGTTCTTCCCCCAAAGTCTTTGGTACTAACCCTCACCCTAATTCCAATGGTTCAACATCAGAAAGTGATTAAGATTTTATTGGAAGAGGTATCACCATCAGCTTTGCTATTTCACCCTAAGCACCATGGGTGGTCCATTCAACTTGCAGCTCAAATGTCTCATAGGTGTTATCTTTCCCATTAGAGCATGAGCTTTGTGGGGTGCAGTCTTACTTGACTAATATGATTTCCAGTGCTTGGTTACATAGTAAGCCAACTTAATCAATGCTTTGAAGATCCTATTCATTCCTGAAGTTACGATTTAAAGTAAAAGGATATCAAAGAACTGTGAAAACCATTGGCCTTGATTACTGTATATTCAGAGAGTCGAAAAGTTAGCATGGTAGAGCTGAGTCAGGAAGTCCCTAGTTAAAACCCACCTCTGAAGCTCATCTGGCCCTATTTAATAACCCTCAGTGCCTCCTGCAAACTCCCTAAGCCAGCTGATCTACTTTAGTGAAGGGATTTTCCATACCAAGAGTTCTCTATACCAGTGAAATTGCACGTCCCTTTCTAAACGACAGTGGAGAAAAGTACATGGAAATTGGATATTTCATTTTTTTATTTCAACATCCAAGGATACCAATTGACCAGGCAGAAAGAGCTTTGAGAACCAAAGACATGTAACACATAAAAACATTAACAAATACCATGAAGAATATAAAACAGCAGCAAACCACGTGCCTTTTTCTTCAAAGTTTGGTCGCTTAGATTATAGGGAAAATAAAAAAAAAAAACAAGGTTGAATGACTAAGACAGAGGTACAAATTGGGGGTGGTACGCTAATATGCCCTTAAATGAAGGCATCTATAGTTCTAAATATTCATTATGGAAACAAATAGGAGATTTGAGGTGTTTTATTTTTTGATAAAATTTAATCATTTTGTTCTGAATAGCAAAATTTACTCCATGTCTTCAATGGACGATTTGTAGGAATGAAGATCAGAAAGGCTCTTCAAAGATCACTGTGGTGTGATGATGATAGTGATGGTGATGATGATGATGATAAGTAGAAGAAGAAATGTATATATAGTGCTTCTCACGTCCTTGCTGGGCCATGCATTTTTATCTCATTGTATTGTCATAACTTTGAGAGGTAGGTGCTATTATCATCTCCATTTTATATATGAGGAAACTGAGGTAAACAGAGGTTAAGTGACTTGCCCAGGGTCACACAGGTGGTAAGTTATCTGAAGCTTTACTTTAAACTCAAGTGTCCCGGGCTCTGGGGGGAGCCAGTGCTCGATCCACTGCAGTGCCACCTAGCTGCTTCTATACCAACTCCCCCTTCCTATGTATCATAGTGGCATGATCATTGTTGTCCCCACTTAGCAGCATAATGAGGAAGGGAGCATATGTTAGTGAAATTGTCTAGATTTGTAGTCATGAATACCTGGTCTCTTATGTTTAATACTAGGCTATGTGATGACTCTGATCAGGTCGGTGAATAACATATTTTGGCATCAGGAACTCCTTGTATTCGCCTACTACATCACTGATTAGCTGCAACTTGTGTTGGTGGAGAGGACTTGGATCCTTCATGTGTCTGCCTGTCCAACATTAAAGTCATGCTGGCCAGTCCATCATCAGCACACTGAGTGCTGACATGGATTATCTAGGTCACTTGGGCCTAATGAGCTCTGATCGTTGGAAATGTTTTGAGAACAAGTTTAGCAACAAACATCCTAGAATAAGCCCAAGCTAGGTTGCATTTAAACTCTATAGTTCAATGGCTAATATGGCGATGTTTTGTGTGGGTACCTATCATATTGTTTGCCTTTTCCATGGATGGAGGAGAGGCAAGAAAGAGAGAATTTGGAACTCAATTTTTTTTAAATGAATGCTATTAATAAAAACTCTATCAATCAAAATAGTCAATATCTCTTTACTCTAGTCTACTCCTGACACCCTGGAAATTCACTTCAGTCCCTTGATTTCTCTCACACTAGCAATATCTGCTGCCCCTGCAGCCTCTTCCTCTAAGATTGGCCAGTGTCCTTCCAGAACCTCAATTTTAAGGAAAGTACTCAGGCCAGCCATGTCTAATTGCCCGAGTTCACTCAGGATTTAATCCCAAGTATTCCATTTTCTGGTTCTGGACCTGGAGAACTTTCCTCAAGGAACTACATTTTTTATTTAGTATGGTGGTTGGGATTCATACATTAAATAGCCACACAAATAGACACCCCCCTCCCCCTCAGAAAACATCATTGCCACCTCAACATTGTTGGTTAGACAGTACAGATCCAGATCTCATATATACAGAGCAGAGGTCCATTAGAATGTGAAGTATCTGACTGTAAAGGTCCATCCAAGATTATGTTATGTCCATTTCCAGAATTACTTTCAGAATATAATGCTTTGCAAATATCCCTTTAGTTTAAGTCTGAACAGCAAGAAATTCCCTCAAGAAGCTATGTTGATTTATTTTGCAGATTGTGTATCAACCACTCATATTCATGAACATATTACCAACAAATACACACACAAACACATAAAAACGAGGGCCTACATTGTTGGGCTGAAATGGACTAGACTTGATGATACATGAAGTAAGATACAGAACCGAGGCTCTTTAGAATGTTAAGCATCTTGACTGTTGAAAGATAAAGATTCTGTTATGTCCAGTTGCTCCAGTTATCTCTCACAATGCAATCCTCGACATCCATTTATTTTGAAGCTGAACTTCAAGAATGCCTTCGTTGATTTATTGCATTCATGGTATAGTGACATGACAACATGCTTCTGACCCAGGTAAATTACCTTTGTATGGACCTTCAAAATCACCTTATCTGCAAATAAAAATAAGCATCCTTAAATGACCTATGCTATTTTCTTTCCCACTTCAGATGCAATCTTAATAGATCAGCTTCTACATTTCCCCATAATAATAATGATGCTGGCTAAATGAGGAATCCTTAATTAAATAATTATATTATCACCGATATTAAAATCAGACAGATAAAGTGCATTATAAATGAAACACACACACACACACACACACACACACACATACACGCCAACATTGATAATCCAAACATAATGTTGGATTGTAAGGTGACAGAGTTGATTCTCTATACAGAGCTGAGGCTCTCCAGATGCTCTCCAGCATCTGACCATGAAAGTTGTCACGATTACTCCTCAGGATTCAATCTGAAACAATCCATCTATTTTGAAGCAGAGCTTCAAGAATCTCCCTTTGAAGGGAAAAGAAGGGGGAAAGAGTGAGCTCATTGCTAATGACCTTGCTTTCCACAGAAAAAGGAATAATCGGGCCTCAGCTGAAAGAGGTGAGGGAGAAGGAGGTGTGAGAGGATTGAGGAGAGAAGAGAGAAGGGAAGAGAAGAGAAGAGAAGAGAAGAGAAGAGAATTGAAGAGAAGAGAAGAGAAGACTTGGAACAGCTTCAGTGGGATATTGAGCAAAAAGTTCCCAGACTCTGAGCCACCATACAGGTGTACTTGCCCTCGATCTCTTGGTGAATAGATTGTAAACTCCTTTAGGGAAAAAACAGGTTGGTTGTTTGTCATGCATCCCCAGTGCCCAGCATGGGACTTTGTATATAGTATACAATAGTATACTAGTATACTAGTATAGTATAGTATAGTATAGTATATAATGTATAAAATAGTATTTAATAAATGTTTATTGAATTGATTTGAATACCACAGAGACAGAGAAATCTGAGTTTCAGAGGAAGGAATGATGAGTAATTTGGGACATGCTAAGTACTAGGCTATGCTATTGGAGATTAAAGATAAAGCCCAGACAGGCCCATTTAGGGCCCTGACAGTCTTTTTAACCTCCCTCCATCTATTCAAGTTGGATGTATTCAAGCACATTGGGACTAGGTGGAGGGGAGAAATTTGGCGGCTTTGAGGGACCTGCAGAAGCTCAGGTCGCCACATGATTTCCTGGGGCTCAGAATTCAGCCCATCCAAATCACTGATACAATGGTAGGCACTTTGCCCCACTCCAGCCTCCAACTGGCACGCCTCAGAATATTGGCCTGCCGCACAAACATTTCAGAACCCAGCTTCACTCTTCCCACACATGCTCCTTCTGTTTCCTGTACCAACACCCTTTGAATATTTGTCCTCCCTGTGAAACTCCTGCTCTTGAGACCATACTATATACCATTTATTATTTATATATTCTTCATCTAGCCTGAATGCTAAAACGCAGAACACTCTGGAGGTGGGAAGCAGTAGCCCTTTAATTTAGGTCGCAGATGTACACAAACACTCCACCTTACTCATTCCAACAGGTACACACATGTCTCACAATGTGTAGTAAACCGCTGCTCATACGCCCATGGAGACTGTCAGGCCTAATCCCAGTATCCCTGAAAATAACATCAATTATAAATATTTTATATAAACATAATATAAATTTTAGATAAAATAATATAAATAATAAAACTTAAAGAAAGATAAGAAAGAAACCTATACACATTCCCTGTCAGTCTATATGTACCAGATCTCATTTCCAGTATGTTTGCAAAGTAATACGATGGGTGTCATTAAAAAAATAATAATAATAGCAACCTCTAGGCTGAATCTTCCTGACTCTCCCACTCACTGTGGGGTCAAGTACCCAGAGTGTGGCTGGCAACTGTTCTTCTCTAGGTTCCAAGGGCAACCCTGAAGGATTGGTAGGATTCTTATACTATGCTCACAAGCCTCTATCTGGGGTGCCCCAATATCATTTAACCAGATGACATTTCCCCAAAATCAATTAACTAATTAACATCAATCAGTTTTTATAAAAGGATATGTAATAAGAATGTATATATATATGCATATATATACACACATACACATATAATACCTTCTTAATGATATAATTATATATTACATATTACTATATTATATAGTGTAATATAGTGTATGTATATGTGTGTGTGTGTCTATATATGTGCGTGTTTCTATATATACATATGTATGTATATGACTAAAGTGTATATCATCGAAAACTTAGGGACTAGGTCTCCCCACAAGTACATATAGCTTTCAGGAGAGAATGAACTCGTAACTTATTAGAGAACATGGTGACACAATGTATAGCATGTGAGACCTTGACAGGAAGACTTGAGTTCAAATCCAGGCTCAAATACTAACTATGTGACCCTGGGCAAGTCTCTTTAAAAAAACAAAAGTCTCTTTCTGCCTCAGTTTCCTCATCTGTAAAATAGGGATGATAATAACACCTCCCAGGGCTGTTGTGAAGATAAAAAGAGATGTATTTGCAAAGCACTTTGCTCTGAGGTTCAGGACCCTTGTAGAGCCCTGTGGCTACCTTTCCTCTGGGTATCTGGTTTGTTCTCAGCCCCCATGGCCTTCAGTCACTGCTATTCCAGGAATATCCTTGCCATTTCCAATGGGAAGTCCAGATCTTCTGATCTCTTGAGGTCGAGGTTGAGGGAAGGGGGAGACCAAGGCTCTCTTCTCCTCACCCTGAAGCCGGTCCCTCTCCAAAGGTTGACTGGAACTGCTGCACTGCTAGATGGGCCCTCTATTGGAATGTTGGTTGTTGTTCAGTCATTTCTGACTCTTCGTGAGACCATTTGTGGGGGTTTTCTTGGTAAAGATCCTGGAGGGGTTTGGTCTTTCCTTCTTTAGCTCATTTGACAGATAAGGAACAGAGGCAGACAGGATTAAGTGACTTGCCCAGGGTCACACAGCTAGTGTTTAAGGCCGGACGTAATCCAGGTGTTCCTGACTCCAGGCCCAGCACTTTATCCACTGAGTCACAATAGCCCCTCTATTACAGCATCAGAGTCTGAAACATCATCGTGCTTTTATCAGAGCCACTAAGGCCATGACTGATTTTCTTCAGGAGGACTAGCACCTCTGGTGTGCCGAACCCTTTTCAGGGCTGCTCGTCTACCTTTGGTGTCCACCTTCACCCACCTCTTACCTGTGGCCCCAAGAAGCTATAGCAGGCACAATGGCCACACCCAGAGCAAACCACTTCAACAGATGGGATAAACCAGGTTGAGGGTGACTGACAGACCTCAAACCCAACAGTGAGTTAGGGGGATGTCTACCCCAAGAGTGCAAAGACTTCCCCCAGTGGAATGAGTGGATGAGAAAAATTTGTTCCAAAGGTCATGAAGGCGGCTAAAGCAGATGCTGTGGAGTGCTTAGAGCTTGGTCAGAAGTTGAAGACATCAAGATCATCCACTGCATCCTGGGCCATTCCAGTCATCCTGACTTTTGTCTTGGCACTGGACTTCAGTGACTTTAGAAGAGAGACTGAGGCTGATGACTTTGTGCAGCCCTGCTTCACTTCAATCCAGTTCACGCACAAATCAAGACATCACTCCTGATGTCATTGGTCCTCTTGGAAATGAAGGACAAACAATGGTCCCTGTTTAGAGTCTCCTTTTATCCAATGGGCAAAGCATTTTATTCCTTCCAGGACTTTTTCCTCACCTAGTTGATTCCTTTGATTGATTGATTGATTTAGTAGAGGTGTTTAGGCATTGTTCACACCGATTTTATACCTTTGATGGATTGATTCTGTAACTCCATCAAAAAGGCATTCTCACCTGAATGCCTAGGTGGGCATCTGGGGTATACAGCATCTTGTTAGTTACATTAATTGGAGTGAGATGAAACACCCCTCTCACATTTATGTCACCTTCATTTCCAAATAAATCTCCCTCCCCCTATCACCCCCACCCAGAGAGCCATCACCTAGAACAAAGGATAAAAAAGAGAGGAAAAAAGAAAAGAAAAGAAAAGAAAAGCAAAGCAGCTTGGCAAAACTAACCAATGCACCAAGTCTAATAATAGTATATGTAATCTTCCACACCCATAATTCCTCTCACCTCTGTGGAGGACTGGGGAAGGTGTATTTTTTCATTTCTTTGGGCCAAAAATTACACAGTGTTCAGGCTATTATTATTATTATTATTATTTCCATTTATATTGTTGTCAACACTGTGTACTCTATTCTCCTGATCCTCCTTACTTCACTTTAAGAGGTGAAAGAAGGCAGCCTTTGGAGACAAAAGACCTGATTTCAAAAGCTGCCTCTGTCATTTACCACCTGTGTGACCTTCACATCACCTCTCTGGGCCTCAGTTTCCTCATCTGTCTAATAAGGAGATTGGACCAGATGATTTAAATCTATAATCCTATGATTCTACGTAAATTCTTATAAGTCTAAGGCAGCTAGGTGGTACAGTAGGTTAAAGTTGTGGACCTATAGTAAGGAAGATCTGAGTTCAAATTCAGCCTCAGGCACTTACTAGCTGATCCTGGGCAAGTCACTTCACCTTTCTTTCTGCTTGTATTTATATTCCCATTGTTTATCACAGTGCCTGGAACATTGTTAACTGATTGCCTGATTCATTTAACCTCTGTCTGCCTCAGTTTTCATATCTATAAAATAGGGTTAATAATAGCACCTACCTACACCAGGAATGTTGTGAGGATAAAATGAAATAATGCATGTACAGCATTTCACAAACTTTAAAATGCCATATAAATGCTAGCTACTGCTATTAGTATTGTTATCATAATTATTATTCCCATGTTTCTCTATATTTTTTATATTCAACATCCAACCTTTTCCTGAAGACTTCAAGGGAGGGGAAACCTAATACCTTCTGAAGCAGCTCATTTCACTTTTGTGTTCTAATTAGGGCAGCTAGGTGACACAGTGGATAGAGTTCTGAGCCTGGAGTTGGGAGACTCATCTTCATGGTTCAAATCCAGCCTCAAACACTTGCTAGCTGTGTGACCCTGGGCAAGTCACTTAACCCTGTGTGCCTCAGTTTCCTCATCTGTAAAATGAGCTAGAGAAGGAAATGACAAACCACTACAGAATCTCTGCCAAAAAAAAACCCAAATGGGGTCACGGAGAGTTGGACACAACTGAAAAAAAGACTTAACAACAACAATAGTTCTGATTATTGAAAAGTTTTACATGGCTCACCTCTTTGCAATAGCCACCATCCCTACTAGTTTGCCCTTAGGGGACAAGCAGAATGAGTCTAATCCACGTTCCCCATGACAGCCTTTCAAATGCTTGGAGACAGCTATCATGTCTCCCCTCCATAATTTTTGTCTTATTGAGGCTAAATGTACCAAATTCCTTCAATTAATCCTCATATAATAATGATAATGACAAAGAAGGAGGAGGAGGAGGAGGAGGAAAAGGAGGAGGAGAAGAAGAAGAAGAAAGTCCTGAATCTGCTACTTTCTTCCCGTCTGTCCTTGGGACCACGTATCCTTATTCTTGTGATATCACACTTCATATAGCACTTTTCACGCATACTGTGTGACCTCCAGTGCTCTCATCGTGCTGACCACCAGTTTGTGAATGTCTGGCATGCAGTTACTCTCACAGAGGGAGACAGATCTTTGATTTTGCTTGGCAGTGATGCCCTGATCTTTCTTCGTGGACCATCCACATCCCTACCATCATCTGTTTGTTGTATCCCTACTTGGTTGTAGCTTCTTTCTGTGCTTCCATTTAGTAATCAGTCTGCACAGAAAGTGCTGCCTTAGCATTGGGAAATACCTCTTTTTTTGTGGACATTCTGAATGCCTTTGAAATTGTGGGCCGCTTGCCCAGAAAAGCAACCAGTTCAGGTCAGAATATTGGAGGATGCAGCAAGGTGGCCATCAGCCTGGAAACAGCTGGTTAGGGCTTATCTATATGAATCCACTCACTAATCAAAATTAACAGCTATTTGCTTAGGAAGGGGAAGGGGAGCCAGCAAAGGATAAATCATAAGCCCTTTAAACACTGAGTTGTGTGCATGGCATGGTTAATCCCTTTCTGGGCTGGCTTCATTAGCCTCCTGATCTGTACACCTGCACGGCTGATAACAAGATGGTGTTTGGAAATGGGAGCTTTTAGAGACCTTTGGTTTTCCTATTGGAGAATAGGAAAATCTTTCAAAGTCTGTGGATCTCATTAGAAGGTCCCTTGTCCCCAGATTCTTATTAAATGAAGAGACAGAGAGAGAGAGACTTTAAGTTTCTGAATCAAAGATGTTCTTGGTTGTATGTTGGACCCTGGTTGGATGAAAAGCCACATCCTTCAGTCTTGTTCTTTCCCCAATATGGATAGGAGAAACCTGAAACAAGCACGCTTTCTGCAGTTGTCTACTGGTTTCCAATGGTAAGAGAACCCATTTAGTTTTCTTTCATATGGAGAGAATTTTAATTAAAAATAACTATTCTGTATCCATTACTCCTTCCCCATAATGTTACAAGCAACTCATATGTTCCTGGAAAATCTGAAAGGTAAAACTACTTGCTTATTGACCTCTGTAACAAAGTTGGCCCCTTGTGACATGAGTTTTGCAGAGCCAACGCTTTAAAAACAAAAACCTTTTTCCTGCAATTTAGTCACACTGTCATTAGGTGGCAGTAGTACTCTACTGTCTCAATCCCAAGACTTAACTAGCTCAATGCTCAAGTCCCAGAGAGAGTTCTCTGTGTGTCTCTCTGTCTCTTTTTTAATTTAAATAGGTAAATTTGAGCAAACTTTAAATACTTTATGAAAAGATAATATTTTGAGCAGCTTCTTAAAACAAGCCTCAAGATTAAGTTAATCATCTTTTCCTTCATGCCAAGTTTCCTATCATGCCAAGTTCATTCTCTCTTTTATTCCCATATGTGCCAAATTAATTTTATTCACCTATTTGACTTGGGGTGAGAATACCACACACACTCCCTCCCACAGAAGTGCATCAACACCCACTTTAGGCTTGCTCTGCCCCTACAAATTTTCTCACACCTGCCAACTTTTTGTCAGTCTCTAAGCTTGAAGTGACAACAAGGAATATGCCAGGTGGTCAGAAAAAGTGAAGTATCACCATGTCTCTTTCCTTTTTGTTTTCCTACTGTAACATTACTAAGAACAGCCTTCTTCCCATTTACTCCCTTGTGAAATTCCCATCTGTCCTTTACACAGCCCAACTCAAAGGCCACTTCTTCCAGGAAAAGAAGCCTTTCTGGATCTGCCCCCACCCCCATCCCCCCGACCTAAGTTGTCATTTTTCAGATTCACTTATCATATAATAAGGTGTATTATTATAATCATCCTGGTTCCAGGTCTTTGTCCCCATACATAGTGGATAGAAGACAATTGAAATCTAGCCTCAGACATTTACTTTGCTACATGACCCTTAGCAATCCGTTTAACCTCACTCTGCCTCAGTTTCCTCAATGTACAATGAGGATAATAATAGCACCAACTTCCCAGGGTTGTGAGGATAAAATGAGATAATATTTGTAAAGCATTTTACAAACCTTAAAATTATATATAAATGCTAGCTAATATTACTATACGCACATGCATGAGAAGCATTGTTGCATAATGAATAGAGAGCTGGCTTTGGAATCAGGAAGACCTAGGTTCAAGTACTGTCTTTGACCTATACTGGCTGTGTGACCTTTAGCAACGCACTTAACTTTTCTGGGCTCTAAGCAATTCTCTAAGACTGTAAGTTGCAGAAAAGATGTCAACTTACATTACAGCAGGGAATTTCCTCACCTAAGAATTCCCTATACCAATAAAATCACAGGTCCATCCCTGACCCTGTCCTATGATGATTATCTGGGTTTGTGTCTAATCCGCCTAGTAAAGTGTAAATTCCCTGAAATTCAAAACTTTAAAACTTTATCCCACACCCACACTCCCTGGCATAGTGTCCTGGATCCAAAAGGTGCTTAATCAAAGTCTACTGAATTAATTTTTTTCCTTTTCTTCAAAAGCAAAGACACCAAATGTGTCCCTAAGGATCCTAACCCCATTTTTCCCAACTCCTCCCCATCCCAGCTCCCTCCCTCACCAGGTTCCCATCTATCCTAGATGGTTTTTATACCACTTTTTATCTTTATGTTTCTTTCTGACAGGGCTCCCACCACCTTTGACCTGACTCTCAGGACCTGCTCAGCCTACTTAACTGGCTAAGGTTATGGAACAATTTCTTAACTGATTCCCTGTGGTGATTTCCTGACTGAGGCTGTCTTTACATAAAAGTTAAGGTATATGGAGCCAGTCATAGGAATCCAAGTTAGAAGAACCTTAGAGGTCATTTGGTATAATTGCTTACTTTTGAAGATGAAGAAAGTAATCCTCAGAGAAAGGAAGTGACATACCCCAGATCCCAAAGTCAGGATTTTAACCCAGGGTTTTTGATTCTCAAGTATGGTGCTCCTTCTTTTTTCTTTAGTTTATTTTATTTTCAATTCATGGAACAAAACAAGCATTTTCATAACACAGAACAATAAAAAAAGATGATTGCACATAAACTGCAAATCTATCATGTATAACTTGCTATTCCCTCCAAATATACAACAAAGTTATCACATACGTTTCTTTTTTTCCCCTTTTTTCTTCCCTCCCCCACCCTGCCTTAGAGATGGCTACCATTAGAAACAAAAAGTATATATATGTATGTATATGTATATATGTATGTAAAATTATTCTATACATACTTCTATTTATCAGTTCTTTCTCTGAATTCAGAGAGCATCTTTCTTCATATGTCCTTTATTTTTAATTTGTGTATTTATAATAGTCAAAATGTCTTAGTCACTCAAAAATCGTTCTTAAAACAATATTGCTATTACTATATATGGTACTTTTGACAGGGTTATGTGCCCACCATCCAACTTCAGAAGCCGAGACCTTTGCCCCTTTTCGCCAAATGGAATTTGGCTCCCATTTGTGGCTCCCCTTACCTCCCTTCCAAAGCCTTAGCCTGTCCTCTTGATATGCACCTTTCCTCCCTGGCCCTGAGAATAACCTGGCTCCTGTTTGTCTCTCTTTATCTCCTTTTGAAAGCAAACTTCTGCCTTTCAGTTCCCTTCATTATCTATTCCCATTGTCTGTTTAATCTCTCAGACCTTCCAAATGGAATTCTCACCACCTCCAAACCACCTCCCCCCTTCCTCTGGCCACTCAAAGATAAGTTCTGTTCAGCCCAGCTTACCGTCCACTCCCATCCAGATCTCCCTTGGCCCTTCCTCCCGTCACCCCAAACTACTTGGCCACTCCTAGATCCCTCCCACAGTCTTTCTGTATATAAGGTCCATCTTGTCTCTATGAAGAGGCTGAGCTTTTCTCATGCCCAAAAGGCTGAGACTGTCTCGTGCCCGCTAGTCCTTACTGATGTCACCTGGCTTAAGATTCACCTTAGCCCCCATTCAGATGCTGTGAACCTCTCACACCTAGAGGCTGAGACTCTCATGCCCGCTCATCCTTATGGGCATCACCTGGCCTATATGATTTATCTTTAATGAACTTTCTATCTGGCTAGAAGAAGATTTGGGTTGAATTCTTTGAGGCAGGGCTCGGTGCTGCAATCTTGGGGTGCCTCTGTGCTTCTAGGAGCACCCCAAAACCTCTAAACTTC
>NW_020945437.1:17735155-17952889 GCF_900497805.2 Vombatus ursinus
GAAGTTTAGAGGTTTTGGGGTGCTCCTAGAAGCACAGAGGCACCCCATCCTTGATAGGGGAAAAGATCCTCTGCCACTTTCTTACTCTTTTTAGCATGATGTGCTTAATAAATACTTGTTGACTAACTAATTGTACATCTTACCACCTTCTACTTGAAAGCAGGGGTTATGTCTTTTCACTGCTCTGCTACATTGAAGTGTGATTTTAGGCAAGTCATTCACCCTTCTCTAGACTTAAGTGATCTGGTTTGTAAAATGAAGAAGTTAGAACTGGACCTATGCAGCTGTAAATAAAAGGCAATTAGGTGGCACAATGAATAGAATGCTGGACTTGGAGTCAGCAAGAACTGAGTTCAAATCCTGCCTTAGCCACTTATTCAGTTTGTGACCAAACTTACAAATCACTTAACCTCTCAGCTGTGAAAGGTCAAGTGAGAAAAGCAAGACAAGACAAGGCAGCCAGGAAACTGAAGCAAGGGACTCAAGAATTATGGGAGAAAGGATCTGGAGACTGGAAGAATCCGTGTGGATTTAGCAACAAGGCTTCCTGGTAAGTTGTTGGCCTAACAATCATTATATTCTACCCCCTGTGAGGGACAAAATCTAGCCCAGAAACTAGGGCAGGGCTAAACTTGACAAGTTTCCTCATCTTTAAAATGAGGGCGATAATAACACCTACCTCATAGGGTTGTTGTGAGGATCAAATGAGACAATAATTGCAAAGCACTTTGTAAATGTGAAAGACTTATGTAAGTGCTAACTATGATGGTGATGATGGCAATGGAGATGGGATAAGAAACTGTATTTCCATAATCCCCCCACCCCCAAGAATTGAATTAGCTGATCTCTAAAGTCCCTTTCAGTGCTAACAATTCTATGGTTCTATTGTATTAATCATACTGATCTTACTCTCTTTTCAAAGTCTGATCCTGCTACTATTTAAACTATATGTAAAAAGAAACACTGATGTGCTGACCTTGGGGTATAGGGAACCTGACCTGGAGAGAAAATTCAGCACAATATGGGAAGTTAGGATCCAGGGTCTTTCTTTGCATCTCTTCTGGTAGGTGCTTGATAAAGGTTAGCTGTCTGGGTGGATGGACAGATGGCTGGATGGATAGATAGATAGATAGATAAATGGACAGATGATTGGATGGACGGACAGATGGGTGGGTGGATGGATGGGTGAATGGATGGGCAGATAGATAAATGGATGGACAGACAGACAGACAGATAGATAGATAAATAGATGATATGATTATATTATATGAACTATGGGCTCCCTTCTAGTTCTAACATTCTGAGGTCTAAGATTCTCATCATCTTTCCCAAGGTAACCCAGCACATCAGTGGTGAATTTAGAAACAGAGCTCTCCTCCTTGATACCCTCAAACCTAAAAGCAACATGATGTTGGCGGGGGGGGGGGGGGGGGGGGTGCGGGATAATGTCTATTTACTGTGTGAAAAATCAACCTCACCTATGGACTTAAGGGTGGCTTTTATATGACTTAGAAAACATGGAGCAGAAGAAATTATAACCTTTTTAAAATTATGCTTGCCTTGCCTCTCACTAATAATTTCTTCACAAATCCCATGATTAAAGAAAATCCCACTAATCATTTATTTAGTGTATAATTTGAAGATAATTGTTTGAATAATTCTACTGCCTTTTAAAATTAAGGTTTTTATCCTCAGATGGAATCTAGGTGGGGTGCAATGGATAGAGTACTAGACTTGGAATCAGAAAGACCTGAGTTCAGATCTGTCTCAGACACTTACTGTATTGCCCTGATCCTCTTCTAGCCTCAGTTTCCTCATAATAGCACCTAGCTCATAGTGTTGTTGTGACGATCAAATGTAAAGTGCTTTACAAACTTTAAAGTGATATATAAATGTTAATTATTACTACTACTACTACTACTACTACTACTAGATAAGCAAATGATTGGTGCCATGATAAGGATGTACCTGAACTACTCATTAATTCTACCTCAGAAAAATAGGTCATATTCACACAACTGGTAACCAAGAGAATAACATGACACAATGGAAGAAGGAACATTGAATTGTGGGAGTCAGAAGACCTACATTCAGGTCCTTGCTCTTCCCAGGACTATCTGTGTGACCTTGGGCAAGTCACATTACAACTCAGGACCTCACTTTCCTCTTCTGTAAGATCAGTTGGTTGGACTAGATGGCCTTTAATGGCCCTGCCAGTTCTAACATGCTGCCATTTTTCTACTTTTATATTAGGCACACCAGTTCTGTTTTCTTTTCAAAGCTTGATCTCTGGGCAGTTTTTAAATATGTGTAATTCAATTTCAAGTCAATCAACACATTTTTATTAAGCATCTACTATGCATAAGGCACTGTACTAGGCTTTAGGGACAATGAAAAGACAAAAATGAAACAGCTTCCTCCTCTCAATGAGCTTTCATTCAGCTGGGCAGGAGAGGGAACAGGGGCTATGATGCTCGTACAGATAAAAGGGTGTGGGAGCTACTAGGGACAACCAGGGAGTTTTGATGTATTTTCATTTTGTGGCAGCAAAATCATGCATGTGTGTTTCTACTGATGATAGGCTGACTCGGAGTATCTGAGTTTAACCAGATGAAATGGAATTGAGCAGGTTTCCCTATCTTTGGTTATTTTTTGTTAGTTAAGTGCCAGACTTTTGTGCCATATACAAGTTTTATTGTTATGTCTTTTGTTATGCTTTTAATTTTGGGTTTCCTCAACTATAAAATGGGGAAAAGAACAGCACCTACCACCCAGGATTGTCATGTGGTTCAAATAAGAAAATATTAGTAGAGTGCTTAGCACTATAACAGACGTTATTATTTTGTCATTTTCAGTTGGATCTAACTCTTCATGACCCTTTCTGAGGTTTTCTTGGCAAAGATACTGGAGTGGTTTGCCATTTCCTTCTCCAGCTCATTTTACAGATGAGAAACTGAGGCAAACAGGTTTAAGTGACTTGCCTAGGGTCACACAGCTAATGTCCAAGGCCATATATGAACTCAGGTCTTTCTGACTCCTAGCCCTGTGCTCTATCCAATGCACTACCTAGCCTAGTATAGACACCTAGTAGATGCTGTATAAATGCTTATTTCGCTCCCTTCCCCTAAAGGGCCAACAATGCCAGTCCAGAGGCAGCTAGGTGGCACAGTAGACAGAGTATCGGCCCTGGAGTCAGGAGGACCTGAGTTCAAATCCGACCTCTGACACATAACACTCACTAGCTGTGTGACTCTGGACAAGTCACTTAACCCCAAATGCCTCACAAAACAGAACAAAACAAAAATGCCAGTCCTGTGTTTTAAGGTTTACAAAGCACTTTACATATATTATCTCATTTGTTCCTCACAACAACCCTGGGAGGTAGATGCTATTATTATCTCCATTTTACAGATGAAGAAAATGAGGTAAGGGGCCGCTAGGTGGCATAGTGGATAGAGCAACAGCCCTGGGAGTCAGGAGGTTCTGAGTTCAAATCAGACCTCAGACACATGATGCTCACTAGCTGTGTGACCCTGGGCAAGTCACTTAACCTTGATTACCTTGCCAAAAAAAGAAAGAAAGAGAGAGAAAGAAACTGAGGCTAAGTGAAGTTAAATTGTTTGGCCAGGATTACACAGCTGGTAAATGTCTGAGATAGGATTTGAACTCATGACTGACTCTAGGTTCAGCATTCTAACCATGATTCCACCTGGCTACTAGCAGAAATAATCACTGAAGACTTTTGAGTGTTGGCAGAATGTTGAGGGGGAAGTTAACTATGGGGGTCAGAACTGTGTTTTAGGAATATCCATGTTTGGTTTTTCTTGCTTTCTAAATTGGGTGGGGGGAGGTGAGAAAAAGACGTAGATATTCATTTGACAAAAATAATTTTTAAAAAGAGTATCAATTTTGCCAGATATGGCAGTTCATACCTGTAATCCTTGCTACTGGAAAGGTTGAGACTGGTGGATTATTTGATCTTTGGAGTGCCGAGTAGGACTAAAGCCAGGTGGCTGCCTGCACTGACCAGCACCAAGGCACTGAATCCCCTGGCAATGGGGGCCACCAGCCTGCCTAAGGGGGGATGAACTGATCCTGGTCAGAAACAGCAAGCAAGAGCTTTCTCACCAATCAGCAGTAGGATTGGGCTCATGAGCAGCCCCTGCACTTTGAATCCAGACCACGAAAGTGCTCCAGATCATCGACATTGTCCCCAGAGAGAAAAAAGGTCAGCAGTGGCAAGTAGTGCCAAAGGAACTCTCCAACCTGTGTCCGTTGGCCACGCCCACAGCTCAAGGGTAGATCTATTAACTGTCTTGAATCCATTAAAATCCTCCTGCCCCTTCCGTGAACTCAGTGCCCACTCTTTTGGCTGGTATTTCTCCTACTGATGGTTGAATCAGTGGCCTGGAATGCCAATTACTGTATTCAATTCTGAACCTGTGATTGTTTTTAAAAGACTAATGAATGGGAAGCACATTGGCGACAGAGAAGCTATTTCCAGTACACTTGCTCCCAAGAAGCTGTCCGGCTCCATGAGCAGGATCATTTGCCCTCGTGGCAAAAGGGGTTTTCTTCCCCCAACGATGATTTATGAGGGTTTATTAAACCCCAGCGATTCTCTGGTGATGGAGTGAATGTTGATGTTGCCTTGGATGGGTGATGGCACGTATAGCCTTCTTCCTGCTCAAGGGCAGCCTGGTAATGATGAGGCTCAGAGTCTGGTCAGGGATAGGGATGGAAAAGCTCAGAGGATGCCGACAGGCATGTTACAGCCAAGCCTGGAACATTTCATGAGGCTTGTCAGTGTCATGGCAGGGAAATATAACCATCCAGGATCCACAGACCCAGAACAACTGAAACCATAGGCCAACGCTTCTTAGTCAAATCAACAAGTATTTAGCGTTGAAGACACAGAGAAAAGCAAAAATTCATCTTGACCTCAAGGGTCTCACACTCTAATGAGGGCGAAAACATGTGAATGACTAAGGACATAGCAGATACGTACAATGTAAATGGGAGATTATCTCAGAGGGAAGACACTGGGATGGGAGGGCAGAGAAGTAGAGAGACAGGAAAGGCCTCTTGCTGAGGGTGAGATCTGAGCTAACATTGAAGGAAGTCAGGGAAGCCAGGAGGTACAGATAAGGAGGAAGAGTATTACAGGCAAGGGAGACAGACAATTAAGAGGCATGAGTTGAGAGATGGAGTGTCATGTAAAAGGAACAGCAAGGAAGCCAAGGAGGGTACACTTCTAGGTCTTTGGGGTGCTAATAGGAATGCAGCTGCAGCAGAGGGCCAGGCCTTCTACATACTGTATAGTTTGGTAGAAAGAACATAAGCTAGATGACCACTTTGGGCCCATGTGCAATTCAACTCAAGTCAATTCAACAATCAATGGTTACGTACCTACTGTATATGAGGCACTATGCTGAGCTAGGAATTGGAGATAAAACTAAGACCTCCCTGCTCTTAGCATGGCATAATTGGTAGCTTGCTGGACTGAGAGTAAGGAAGATGGGTTCAGATCCTCCCTTAGCCATTTACTAGGTATATGACCACAGGCACATACCTCTGTCTTAATTTCCTCATCTGTAAAATGGGTATAATGATGTTAGCACCTGCCTGAATAAGATTGTTTTCAACATCAAATGAGATAATATGTAGAAAGCACTATATAAATGTCAGCTATTATATTACTGAAGAGAAAGAACATATATGCAGATAAGTCAAAGGAAATATATATATATATATATATATTAATTGGGGGGGACAAGAACACTGATAACTGGGAGATCAGGAAAGGACTTTGTGTTAGGAGGTGATACTTGAGCTCAACACTGAAGGAAATTCGGAATTCCAAGAGGAGAGAACATTCCAGGCTTGGGAGACAACTTGTCCAAAGGCATGGGGATGGGAGATGGCTTGTCTTGACAGATTGTATGCTATCACTCACAGGTTCTCTTGAAAACAGGAGTATAAATGTATTAAGCATGTAAAATTAAAAATAAATTAGTCATGTTGGGGGGAAATTTTTCAAATATGCAAATTATGGATCACCAAAATAGGGATGAGCTCATTCAAGTGACCATTTTGCCTTAGGAACTTAGCTTTAACAACTCCTAATATTAAATAACACTGTATGCCACAGGCAAGCAGGCAGAAGAAATATCTACACAGAAGGGAGATGAATGGGGCTAAGGTTATGAAAGGCAACGTACACATATACATATGCACACATACATACATACATACACACAGAGAGAAAATATTGGGTAGAAAAAAGACAGTTGCAACTTGCAGTGAATGTCCCTCCAGAAAGATAGGACAGAGCAATAAAGACTCTTTCCCAGGGTGCTATTGAACCTTTATCACTGAAGTACATCAGAGCTCCTGGTTAGACAGATAAAACAAGAGCATTCATGTTTTCAGGGGAAAGCCTGTAGGAGAGGGCAGTGTTGGATTCCAAGCTTTTCATTTCTCAGAAAGAGAGAAAAGAGAAAGAAGGAAAGAAAGGAAGGGGACATGCCCTCTGAGTTCTTCTCCAAACTAGAAAGGGAGAAAAGAACAAACAGAAACAGGTAATATTACTCTTCTTAAAAAAAAAAAAGTAGCAGCAAGTGAAATAGCAAAAAAGAAGGAAGGGAAAAAACCTTGCCTACAGTTTTTATAATATATGTATATAAGATTAAGGTCAAAATTACCCTACCCCTCTTAGTTCTGATTCATTTATCAGGTGAGAACATATCTTGAATGTTTACTAGGCATATACAAGCCCTGGTGCAACAGGAAGTTGGCTCGGATTGGCTAAAGGACTTCATCATGCCTTCTGTTAGTTGTACAAAACAGTTCTATAAAACAGTATAGAACCACACAGCTAGAGTGCGGGATTCTAGTGCGCAAGGAGCTAACAGAAAGCATGCTGGACAAATTCCTGAGGAGAAACCCCTTGGGAAAGGGGAGGAAAAGGAGAATGCTTGGGCTTTGGCCTTGGCCTCAGCCTTCCTACCACTCCTCCATGGTTGAAGAAGGACTTTGAGAGCTTTGAAAGATCTAAAGGATTTTTTACTTCCTTCTCATCTTCCCATTCACATCCTATCACTATCTCTGGGACAGCTGACAAGCAGTATCTGCATGAGGAGCAGAGAACAAACTGGATGCAGAGTCAAGGGTATACAAAGAGCCCAGCAAGAAAAAGCAACAATAGCAAAATTATATCATATCTCAAGGAAAGATCTTGAAGATGTCAGAAGAAGGCTTTTCAGGAACCATGTCCCTTTGCCACATGTGCTTCCTAATCTTGAGCCCCCTTTCCCTTGGATTATGTGAAAAAATGTGTCACAGACTTTGCAGGGAAGGACTTTATATGCCAACTGTTCTCAGTATACCACCTGAAAAACTAATTAGGTCTAGATTGTATTAAGTGACATCAGCTGATAATCATGGTGGTACGCACACTAGTGGGGGCTCATGTGCTATATCATTAGAAAAACAACCCCTAGCTGCTCAATACTACCCCTAGAGCCTGAGGATGTGTCATTGTTGAGCTCTGGGAAGAAGGGACACAGACTCCTACTGTGAATGAAGGCTTCAGAAGTAACTCTAGATAAAAATATTTTTCAAACTGAAGAGTGCAAAGATGTCATTGGCATTTCCCATTTTTTATGAAAGCAATGTGTTTCAAAATGTTTCTCCATTTAACATATCTTCTTCAATTTGTCTATCTGGCCTTACAAACATTTGTTTCTTTTTCTATGGAGATAATTTCACTAAAGATCATTTTAAAGAATTTAAGTACTTTCTTCAAGAACCAGACTGACTACCAGTGGGATGAGAGGAGGGAGAATATCTGCAGGGACCTACCATAAATTGGGCTATGTCAAGTTTGGATGTGATAGAGACTTACCTTCAATAGCTTTTCTGGGAATAGTTTCTTTTAATACTGGATAAAGTTTGGTTCTAGATCTATCAATTCTTCCAGTTTGCCTTCATATTAATCAAAGAGTGTAATAGTACAGTCTAAGGTCAACTAGGTGAGGCACTGCCCCTTTAAAGGTTGAAAATGTCATTTTTCTTCAGAAAAGTCCTGCTACTGCTTTTGTGAGTCTCTTCCTACAAGTTAAATAAATATCCAACCAGGAGAGAATCCATATTCAGATCTGCTTCAACAACCTATTTTTAAAATTCTAATTATTTATTTAATTATTTGATTTTTTAATTTTTATTTAATTAATTTTATTTTTTAATTAATTTTAATTTTGAATTTTTAATTATATTTAATTATTTAATTTATTTTAATTAATTAATTTTAAATCTCTCTTCCAAATTAAAAAAAAAAGATAAACAAGATCCTTCTAATAAATAAGCATTGTGAAGAAAAACATGTCCACAAATTTGCTATGTCCAATCTGCACCTTGAGTCTATTACCTCTTTGTCAGGAAGTAACATGTTTCATCATTGGTCCTCTAGAGCCATGGTTAGTCATTGTATTGATCTGAGTCCTTAAATCTTAACATTAAGAAATGGAGTTTCTTAAATCTTCAATCTTCAATCCTTCTTTTCTTTATAATATTGTGTTACTATATAAATTGTTCCCCTGGTTCTGCTCACTTCACTCTGTATCAGTTCATGTAAGTCTTCTCGGGTATCTCTGAAACTGCCCCTTTCATAATTTCTTTTTTTTTTTTATTTTTTTTCATAATTTCTTATGGTACAATAATATTCCATTATAATCAAGCTCATAATTAGTTCAGTGAATTCCTCCCCATTGGTAGGCATCACCTTAGTTTCCAGTTCTGTGCTACAACAAAAACAGAGCTGCTATAAATATTTTGGTGTGTTTGAATCTTTTCCCTCTTTCTTTGATCTTTTTGGGATATAGGCCCAGTAATGGTATCACTGGATCACTGGGTGTGCAGGTAAGTTATTTGTGTGGAGATAGCTCCAAATTGCTTTCCAGAATCACTAGAAAAATTTGCAGCTCCTCCAACAGTTTATTAGTGTCCTTATCCACCTGCAGCCACTCCAACAATTGTCATTTTCCTTTTTTGTCAATTTAATAGGTGTTACATGTATCGGAGTTGTTTTAATTGGTATTTCTCTAATTATTAGTGACCTAGAGCATTTTTTTAATGTGGCTGTTAATAGTTTAGGTTTATTCCTTTGAAAACTGCCTGTTTTTTCCATTCACCTATTAAAGAATGGTTGTCATTCTTATATATTTGAATTAATTTCTTATTTATCTTGGTTATCAGATCTTTATCAAAGAAACTTGCAAAAAAAATTTCCCCAGTTAGACATTTCCCTTCGGGTTTTAACATTGATTTTGTTTATGAAAAACTTCTATTTTATATAATCAAAATTGTCCATTTTATCATCCATGATCCTTTCTATCCCTTGTCTGGTCATGGACTTTGCCTATCCATAGTTGGGATTTTCTTTCTGGCACCTCATCTTTGATTATGATATCACTTTTTATATCCAGGTCACGTATACATTTAGAGTTTATAGTAGTATGTACATTACTAATTAAAGCTTCATTATATCTTTTATGAACACTGGAGCGAGCAATCTGCTACACCTACAGAATTGCCTGGATGGTAGCTAGTATCCCATTGTGCAAGAAGGAACTTATTCCTTTCAAATAAGCTACTTCCTAAAATTAATTTCTGCCCTTTTCTGGGACTTTGTTACATGCAAATTTCCAGGTTTGGGAAATACAGCATTCATATAGCCATTTCTTTTCTCGCTTAAACGCCAGTTAGGCACATTCTTCACTCCCTGTGGTATAGCACTTACTTGCCCACAAATGCCAGTCTGTCTTCCTCTGCTTCTTTGGGTTTTGCTGTGCCAATCATCATCATACTCTCTATTAGATTGTTCACACATATCAGAAAGTCAAAATGTTTCTTCCCTTTAAAGTAAAGTGTAGCAGTATGAACCTTAGCTTACCCTTGTGGAGCTGTTTGCTCACTGTTTAATGGAGCTCTTAGTCTTTTACAAGTTTTCCTGCCTTCATGTTCTGCCCAAACATTGGCCCTTTCTCGTATTCCAGTTGTTGTTTTTCAGTCGTGTCTGACTCTTTGGGAGCCCATTCGGGGTTTTCTGGGCAAACACACCGGAGTGGTTTGTATTTCCTTCTCCAGCTCATTTTACAGATGAGGAAACTGAGGCAGGCAGGTGAAGTGACTTGCCTAGGGTCACACAGCCAGTAAGTGTCTAAGGCCAGATTTGAACTCAGGAAGATGAGTCTTCCACCTAGCTACCCTGTATTCCAGTGGCTTAGCCCTTTTTTCTACATCAGTTTTTTTCTACATCATTTTCACATTACTTCAGTTATATCACTAAGTCACATAGCACATTTTCTGGTCGATAGTAAATATTTAATAAATGCTTGTTTCCTTCCTTCTTCCCAAAGATATTATGAATCTTCTTCTGAGAGACTTCTTAGCTTAAGCAAGTGTTACTTCAGTGATGGAGGTAATCCTTGGCTGTGGTTTCTTTGCTAAACATTACTCTTTCACTAATCTGATGTGTTACACTCTGTCCGCTGGCAAAACTTGTATACATAATTAGCTACTCCATAAGCCTCATGCTAAGAATTCAATGTGTCCAGGGTAAATCCAAGTGTCACAGGTAATTATCCCATAGTACTGTTTATATGAAATCCATAAGTTTAGCATGCTACCAAGTATCACTTTACAGAACTGCTTCAATACCTAAATGTCAAAATTACAAGCAGCTGTTATTAGATGCACATATGCCAATTATGCATGAATATCATCAGTGTATTAGCATATAAAAATAAGACAGTACCAAAAAAGTGCTCCATAATTAACTGGTCTGACTACATGGAGAGTAATATGTGAAATTCTGGGTATACCACTTTTTGTTGTTTAGTCGTGTCTGATTCTTCATGACCCCATTTGGGGTTTTCTTGGCAAAGATACTGGAGTGGGTTACCATTTTCTCCTCCAGCTCATTTTACAGATGAGGAAACTGAGACAAACAGGGTTAATGTCATTTATGTGCCCAGGGTCACACAGCTAGTAAGTATCTGAGACTAAATTTGAACTTGGGTCTTCCTGACTCCAGGCCCTGTGTTCTTTCCACTGCACCAGCTACCTGTTAAACTGGAGAATTATCAGAAGGCGGTGATTAAGATAGTGAATGCCCTCCAGTTCATACCTTAGCAGGATTAGTTGGAGGAAATAGGAATGTTTAATCTGTAAAAGAAAAGACTGGGAGGAGCTGGTGGGGAATGAATATGCTGACTAGCTTTCTTCAAGTATTTGAAGGCAGAGATTAAACTTGTTCTCTGTGTGGAAGCATATTTTAAAACCTCTTTTTTAGTTCAACTGAAAATATTAAGAAATAAATATTTCTTTAGCCTGAAGTCTTTTCAGACTTTTCCCTTTGGGGAAATGTATAAAGGTCAAGAGCAAAAGCTAAGGTCCCAGGAAAATGAATTAAGATAAGCAAATTTAGAACAAAAATGATTTCTTGCTAGTTAAGATCATTGCTTTCTTCATTCCCTGAAGGGATGAGAGTTAGGGGCAGCTACGTGGTGCAGTGTATTAGAGTGCTGGACCTGGAGTCAGGAAAACTTTTCTTCCTGAGTTCAAATTTGGTCTCAGACACTTAATAGCTATGTGACCCTGGGCACATAATATGACATTAACCCTGTTTGCCTCAGTTTCTTCATCTGTAAAATGAACTGGAGAAGGAAATGGCAAACTCCTCCAGGATCTTTGCCAAGAAAACCCCAAGTGGGGTCATGAAGTGTTGGACAGAATCAGGCACAACTGAAAAATGACTCAAAAGGGAAGTATCCTCTTTCCCCATTCTGAAGAGATTAGGACATTTATCCCTGGGAAGAAGGGTAAGTGACTATTGTTCTACTGGATGGAATTGAAAGTTAACTCCAAACTAGATTTTAACATTTTAATATGTGACTTTTTTCTTCTTTAAAATTCTTACAAGTGATACCTCAAATTGTCATGCATTAAAGAGATGTCCAAGAGCATGAAGGAGGAGGAGGAGGAATATTATGTCACTTCTCTTATTATGCTAGAAATACTTAAATTTAGAAAAATGTTAAATGGATTTAAAAATTATTTCTAGTAAATTTGTATCTAAAACACATTATTTTCTTCAACACCTGTAAGAAGAATCTAGGGTAGGTATCAGACAATGCCTGATTTTCCTCTTCTTTGCCATAAAGCCTGAGATGGAGTAATCACTTGGCCCAAGGTTCTCTCCTTTCCACACCAGTGATCAGTTCCTGAAAATTGGTCAGAATCAAGTCCAAAACAGCAGCTCTAATTGTGGCTTCCTCCCCTTCTGGAGAAGGAAATTATCATTAAATGCTCTGCATGACCAAGACCAAACTCTCTCGTAAAGGAAGACAGAATTTAGAAGAGTACAGCTAGAGAGAAAAGGACTTTGGATAAAAGTCATGGCCTAATCCCTAAATCTTTGCCATTTTACAAGCTGTTGGGAGTTTTCATCTAATCAACTTTGAACAAAATAAGAAAAATCAAAAGGGAGCATTAATAATGATCAGTCATAGCATCTCAGAGTTGAAAAGGACCTTAGTGGTTATCTATTCTTTCCCCCCTCTTGTCTACAACATACCCAACAAGTGCCAAGCTTTGCTTGAAGCCCCCAAGTGAAAGGGAGCACCACCCCTCCACGTCCTCAGTCAGGTAATTCCACTTTTGGGCCGATGTGAGTGTTAGAAAGTTTGTTCTGATATCAAGCCAGATATGAGAAAGTTAGGCAGAGGGCAGAGCTTATGAGGAAAGATAATGATTTGGGTTTGAGATGTCTATATGACAGAAAAGAGGGAAGGCCAAAGACAGAACCCCGGTGAACACCAATGCATAAGGGATATGAATGATAATCCCACAAAGGAAACTGACGCAAATGCTACTGATATTATTACCCCCATTTTACAGTTCAGAAAGGGCAGCTAAGTGACACAGTAGATGGAACACCACCTCTAGAATCAGGAAGACCTGAGTTCAAATCTGGCCTCAGACACTAGCTATATGACCCTAGGCAAGTCACTTCACCCTGTTTACCTCAGTTTCCTCATCTGTAAATTGACCTGGAAAAGGTAATGGCAAACCACTCCGATATCTTTGCCAAGAAAACCCCAATTGGGATTGGGAAGAGTAAGAAATGACTCAACAACAACAATAATAGTTCAGGAAACTAAGACTGAGAAAAGGTCAGTGATTTTCACGCTGCTGGCCAGTGCTTGATGTGGGATTCAAGCCCAGGCTTTTCTCAACTCCAACTCTAGCTCTAACTCCATTTCTCTTATGTCAGGTTTTTGGAGGCATTCTATTAATCCCTGGCAATACTTCAGATATTTGCAATCACCCAAACATTTCTAGTAAGCTGAATTTTGCTTCAATGACAAAGTGGTCCTTCCCCATAGTCCACGCAGCCTCTAATTTCTCCATACTTTAGTAGCTGTATCTATGAATTAGTTAGACAAAAAAAAAGTTTTAAATGCTCCCTAGTAGCCAACCTTGTAGAAATGAGCTATTCCATCCCTCACTAGGATGGTGTTCAGATGACTCGCCCACGGGTCCATGTTTGAAGACTCTTTCAGGACCAGTCAGAGCTAATGTTTTTCTGCCTAACGTAGCATTCAGAGCCCAGGGTCATGTCCAGGCCATGAAGATGAATCAGAGGAAGACTGAAGACCTCCTACCAGCAGGGAGGAGTAAATACTCCCTTCCAAAATGCTGAAGCCCAGCACTTCACTATTTTATATTTTCAAGGAGGAAAATAATCAACAGGATGAAATAAGGTATTCTCTTTGGTGTTGAGAGTTCTGTCATATTCCAATCTGCTCGGTGTGGCTTTATGTTTTAAGGCAGGAAGGAAGAGAATAAATCCCTGAGACAATGAAGAAGAGTGTGAGGGAAAGTGTGAGGCAGCCACTGCTTCTCAGTCAGTGAGATACAACACCCAAAAGTCATGTCCAAGATCTGACAGCAGTGGAAGTTCAAGGGACCAGGACCTTGGGTGAACTATTTCTACTGAAACATTTATAGCCACCAAGACAGAGTCCGATTTACAAGCTGGGGGGTCTTGCTGTCAACAAAGCCTCTCTGAAAAGCTAATGTTTGCTTCTGGCCATGAAAAGAATGTAAACAAGGTTCTAGATTATTATATGCTGCTTGACCTCATAAACTTTCTTCTCAGTTAACTTAATGTAATTCATAGGATCATAAATTTATAGCTGAAAGGAACCTTAATGACCACTCCTCATTTTACACATGAAGAAACTGAGGCTGAGAGAGATCGAGTAATTTTTCATAGTCACACAGCCATTAAGTGTCTGAGGCTGGATTTGAACTCAGATTTTACTGAATCTAAGCCCAGGACTTTATCCACTATATAGTCATCAGCTCACTTGTTCCCACCTTCCTGATATATCTCATCCTTCCATTTTTTGTCCCTTTTTTCCTTCCCATTCATTTCCCCCCCCCCATGAGGCTTTTCAGAGATCATAAAAACCTGCACATGGGAATAAAGATGGTGACTTTATCTGATTGGTTTGCTATAGTAATAGACCTCAGACTGAGAAGAAATGTTGCACATTGAATAGAGCACTAGACTTGAAGATAGGAAGACTGACATCTGGATTCAAATCCTGCCTAAGATGCATAGCTATGACCCTTTGGGGTCACTTAAGTTAAGTCACTTAACCTTTCTTAGCCTGGATATCCTCATCTGCAAAATGGGAATAGCAAGGTGGCACAGTGGATAGAGTGCCAGGCCTGGAGTCAGGAAGATTCATCTTCATGAATTCAAATCTGGCCTCAGACACTTACTATTTATGTGACCCCAGGCAAATCATTTAATCCTGTTTGCCTCAGTTTCCTCATTTGTAAAATGAGCTGGAGAAGGAAATGGCAAACCACTCCAGTATCTTTGCCAAGAAAACTCCAGATGGGGTCACTGAGAGTCGGATGTGACTGAAAAACTACTGAACAACAGCAACTATTACACAAAGTTGTTGTAAGAATCAAATAAGATAATGTATGTACAACATGCAAACCTTAAAGTTCTATAAAAATGTTGGTCAACCAATAAAAGTTTATTAAATACCTACTGTGTGCCAAGCCTCCATCAAGTGCTAAGGATACAAAGAAAGGGAAAAAACAGCCCCTGCCCTCAAGGAGCTCACAGTCTAATGAGGAACAACAGGGAAATTACTAGGTATGAACAAGCTCTATGTAGAATAGATTGGAGATAATCAATAAAAGCAAAGCACTAGAATTAAGGGGAATACAGAAAGGCTTTCTGGAGAATGTGAGAGTCTAACTGGGACTTAATGATTCATTAACATTTACAACGTTTCCACACAATAACCCTGAAAATTAGGGACAGCAAGGATTATTATTTTCATTTTACCAGATGTCTATGGGATATCTAGTTTGAAATGTCCAATAAAGAAGGGAATAAACATTTATATAGTACCTACCTTGTGCAGGGTACTGTGCTAAGCATTTTTTACAAATTTTATGTCATTTAATAATCAATTGGAGATGAGAAACTGAAAGTTGGGAGAAAAGTTAGGGTTAGATAAATAGATCTAAGAATCATCTGCATAGAGATTATAATTTATTTCATGGGACCTGAAAAGATCACCAAGCAAATAATAAAGAAGAAGAAGAAGAAGTAGAAGAAGAAAAAGAAAGAGAAGGAGGAGAATAAGGAGAAGAAGAAGAAGACGACGACAACGGTCCAGGATAGAACTTTAAGGAATATCAGCAAGTACTGAGCATGATGTGAATGAAGATCTAGTAAAGGAGACTGAGACAGGAAGAGAACCAGGAGAAATTTCAGTCATGTTCATCTCTTTGTGACCCTATCTGGGGTTTTCTTGGCAAAGATACTGGAGTGGTTTGCTATTTCCTTCTCCAGCTTGTTTTACAGATGAAGAAACTGAAGCAAACAGGGTAAAGTGAATTGCCCAGGGTCACATGGCTAGTAAGTGTCTGAGGCTGGATTTGAACGCAAGAATATGAATCTTCCTGATTTCCAGGCCCTGCTATCTATCCACTGTACGTGTATACATACATACATACATACATACATACATACACACACACATATATGTATGTTTATGCAGATCCACAGGGCCACCTGGCATAACCTTGTCTGAAGGAGCCACTCTGTGATTTAGGGGTGCTCCCAGGTGCCACACAGATACCAACAGCATATGACTAAACATAAGTGCATTAGAGGGGTACAAACTGCCTCAACCAGGCACTTTTTAGATAGTTGCTCTGTGTCTGTGTTTCTCTTATATCTTTACAGACTTGTATTGGACTTGTAACACTTGCTGCTATAGCCTCCCACTATTCAGTGGAAGAGTTTATCTTCTGCAGTTTTCCAGATCTTTAGGCACCAAAGAAAGACAGAAGTGTGGAGTGGGAAAGGTTTGGAATTATTGTAAAGGAAGCTGTCAGGGGTCCCTCTGTTTTGAACTCTGGGGGCACTTTTTGAAAGGCAGAAGCAGTCCTCTGCATCTCTGGCCCTTCTGGGGTTCGAACTTGCAGCATACGCTCTTCAGATGTCCATTCTTTCAGTTTGGCTGGGCCTTTTAGGGGTGTGGATGCAACAAATAGGTCTTCCTTCCTTGGCCAGTTCATGGAGGTACAGATTGAGTTATTTACCCCCTTGGACTTCCAGCCACATCTGGAGGAAACATCATTGTTACTTTCTTCTTCACCATAGTAAAAATTCCATTTAATCTATATGTGGGCAATTGGTATATGGGGGTAGGGGCTTCAGAAGGGAGCCCTGACAAAGAAAGGCAATAGATTAGTAGGTTCCAGTGGGGGGCAAAAGCATGATGGAACTCTAATAGAACTATACTTATGGACAGAAATCCAAGAATAGGTGTAACTAGAAATAGTGGCTGATGCTGTCAAGACATGTGAAGAATCACTGAGCAGGTAGGACCTCAGGGCTGGCTACTGCTCATGAATTTGTAGCAGCATAAGCTTAGAGCTCTCACTAGCTGTTGGCTCACCCAGAGATAGCACATTGAGTAGTTATTCCAGCCACATATCCCCATGGACACACGAGGCACTGTCCCACTGTATGTATGAGAGAGTATACTTTGCATATATATGCAAACTATACTTTGCATAGTTACTTGTATATATGACTGATTACTTTCTTAAATTTTATTTCTTATTGTGAGCTTTAGCAATCATCAATAAACACAAATATTGCAACATACAAAGGAGGAAGATTGGGAGCTCCTTAGGATCAGGAAGCTGGATCTTATCTGAGGAGGTGGTCCAATCACGGAGCACTTTGGAATCTTCAGGACAACAAACAAGAGCTGGGATTGTCTTTTGATTTTCTTTGCATTTCTAGAAATTTTCACAGAGCCTGGCACATAGTAGGCATTTAATAAATGCTCTTTGACTGACTGAATGTTGCACAAGAAGGCCTCAACACACAGGTTAGATTCTCTATAAAAGGTTTATAGAAGACATAGACAACAATCACACAGGATGAGGCTTGGAAGTATTCTTATCTGAAATGGTGGAGGGAGTGCCTATGACTGTGACGTCCTAGCTTCAATTAAAATTCTGAAGTAAATATTTCCTTCAACACCTAGCATAAGGGCATTGCACATAGTATGTGGTGAATATATATATGTGTGTGTGTGTGTGTATATATGTATATATAGAGAGAGAGGCAGAGAGAGAGAGAAGACAGAGACAGAGAGAGACAGACAGAGAGACAGGGAGAGAGAGAGACAGAGAGAGAGATCAACAGAGAGAGAGTTGAAGGACCAAAAACTCTCCACTTGTAGGTATTTCTGATTACAGTTAGGTGGTGCATTTCTCCTTAGACTCCTACTATAAAACTACCTTGATTCTTGTGTGTCTCAGAACAGTCTTCTTCCTTTGTAAACAAAAGAAAAAAACATCTGCTAGCCCATTACCCAGGACTCTTCCACCTGTGCTACTGAGTCAGGAGTAGGATTTATGCATGCCACAACCTTGACTCTATGACCTCAGACAAGCCTCTTCCTCACTTTCTGCCTGTTTCCTCAACTGCCATCAATTCAGCTCGAATTAGACATCCCTCCCTCACCTCCCACCCATTACCAGCTATCAAGCTTTCAGGCTGCTGCTGGCTAAAATACAGGTCAGCATCTTCCATGCAGTCCAAATTTGGAGCTGACTTGTTTTGAGGAAAGTCCCAATTTGCCTTTTCAGAGATTTCATTGCTGGAGACAACCAGAAATTTTACAGTCTGCTCTTGGTAGAGATATTCCCCTTTCCCTTCTCCTTCTTAGAATAATTCATTTCTTTCTGGCCTGAGATGGGCTGATCTTTTGGCCCAGAAATTTCTCCAGTCATGTTTTTACTTTTGTTTATTCTTAAAAATCTTTTAGTACACTCACCAGCTGGGCTCAGAGGAACCAGCTGATAAGTGCACTGTCCCCTCACCTCTGAAAAGCTGGGTCCTCTTCAAATGAAAATAAATTGGCTCAACTTAACTAAGCTCCCAGTTGACCCTCTTGGAGAAATGATTGTCTGATTAGTCATCTCTGCACCAGATGGACTTGGGACTAGGAATGCAGAAAAGTGTTAGAGGTCACAGCTGTGTGGAGCTTTAATGAGGACTGGTAAGGGACCTGCTTGAGACCTGCTCATTTCAGCCACTAAAATAAAATAAAATAAAACACACTCTGATCACAGGCACTCACTCAGAGAAAGTCACTAGATCTGGAGTCAGAGGAACTGGGTTGGAACCTTGGCTCACTGGCTTCCTATGTGACCTTAGAAATGCACTGATTCTTTCTGGGCCTTATTGTCTTGCTCTGTAAAAACGAAGAGGTTGGACTAGACAAGCCTCGAAGTCCATTTTTACTCTCAATCCCATGAGAAGGAGAGAAGGAAGAGAGAAAAATCTCCCCTGCTTTTGTTAACTCATTATAATTGAGGCCCCTGTCGGGCAGCTGCTTTTTCCTCTAACAAGTGGACTCCAAGTTTCAGCAGCCATAGCAGCCGGAAGCCTCCCAACTGCTCCAATCCAAATCCCAAGGATGCTTTTCCTAAACATCTGTTATAATCGGTGTTGGTGCTTTCTCTTTCCTCCAAATACATCTTGACTTCACAGTGGTCAATGTTACATTTTTCATTTGCTACTCCTCAGTACCTTCTAACCAACCAGGATCCTGAAAAGTACCCTTTCACTGCCCACCTTGGCCACTTTCCATTAATTTCTGCATCAAGTACCATTTCCCCCTATACCCTGGACTTAGTGACATTGAAACCAGTTCTTGGGGTTGTTTACAATTTCATGAGCACTGGAGTCGTAGGGTCAGTCAGGCAGAATGGAAACCAGTTTGAGTTAGAGGTTAGCCACAGGGGTCCACACATAATGGCCTTCACCCAGGATTCCTGCAGCTTTGCAAGTTAAGCAGAAGCCTACCATGTGCAGCCTGATTAAAACCTTCCCCCTAAGCCAGCCCATGATCAGTGATGCTGAGAGCTGGACTATCCATTACCAGAGACCTTCCAACAAGATCTGTTAAGAATCATGAAGTTCCACTTTTCTTTCTTTGAAATTCACAACAACAAAAATCTACTCTACTTAGTACCACTCCCTCTTCACTTTGGCCTGCGTGCATCAGTGCCCTCTTTCCCTCTTAGAAACTCTAGTTTCCTTCAAAGCTTTGGCTTCAAAGCTTAGGCCCTTCCTAATCTCTGCAGAGGCTAGTGCCTCCCCCTCCTCTAAAATAAACTTGTGTTTAATTTGTATATATATTGTAGACAATTATACTATATATTATTTCTCCTAATAGAATGGAAGTTCCCTGAGGGCAGACTTTCATTTTTGTCTTTGTATTCCTGGCAACTATTAGGCATTTAATAAGTGTTTGCTGATTGATTGGTTGATTTTTAATTCAAATGCACTAGATTCTTATTATGTGCTTATTATATTTGAATTAGATTCAAATAGACAAATGCTCTAGATTCTTATTACATGCTTATTATATTCTAATGTGGAAAGATTTTGGAAACTATGCAAAATACTGGAGAAACTTGAAAGGGATCTTAGAAATTGGCTAGCCAGAGTCAGATGAGGAAATTGAGACCCAGAAAGGATAAATGACTTCCCAAGTCACACCATTAAGAAATTGGCATGCCAGGAATGCAACCCAGTATTTCTCAGGTTTTTTGACTTTTGGTGTAGGGCTCTTTTCACTGTATAAGCACTTAATACTTAGCACAGTGCCTAGCACTGTGAAGGTGCTTAATAAATGCTTGTTGCCTGCCTGCCTAGCCGTTTTCAAACTCAGCCCAATAATAGTAGTTTCCAAGTTTACAAAGGACTTTTTTCACAACTCTGAAAGATGAAAAATGTAGTGTAACAGAAATTTCTTAAGTTCATGTTATAGGAGGACCTCTAAGCTAAGTGTAGGATGGGGAAGAGGTAAGGGAGTGGGGTGGGGGGAGAGATAAAGATTTTGAAAGTTATTGTCCCCACACTCATAATCAGTCTAGTAATATGACATTTAAAAAATTATGTATATTGGTGAATGTATATATTGTGTCTTTCCCAATAAAACATAAGCTTCTTAAGGGCAGAGATGGTTTTATTTTTGTCTTTGTAGCTGCAGTGCTTGGCACATAGTAGATGCTTACTTAATAAATGCTTGTTGATTGATGTTATAAAGAAGACCAAAGGCTTAGTTCTGAAGACTGGGAAGTTCATCCTTTCCATTCTCAGGAGAAGTGGGCACACCTCCTTGAAAGGGGAGAAATGTGAGCATGAAAGAAGCCAGAGCAAGCTTTATAGTTAGTAATTGCTTAACTCCTCCCTTTTGGATCAGGATTGGTCCTAATCCTTCTAGGTTACAATTCTTCTTACATGCCCCACCCTTAACATACATTATGTGCCTAGAATTGTGCTATCACTCCCCCCCCCCCACACACACAGAAGTTAGCCTGTCTGTGCTGATTTCTTATCTTATGTGGAAACTTAATGCTTTCATTTCTCACAATTGATTTGTTAATTGATGTGACCAGTACACAGAGAACTTTAACATAAACTAGAATATGAAAAGTTATGAACCAATCATTTATCAAAAAATAAAATATACAAAGGATAAAGCCATTATTACTCCCCCTGTCTTTGAATCACTACAACTCAGACGTCCACATTGACTCATCTTTTTTTCAATTATTATTTTTAATTCTTTCAAGTAATAAGTATTTTTAAAAATCAATCTGTCCCTCAAACTGCTTCCTCCCCAACTGACTAAATGAAAAAGAAAAATAGAGAAAAGATAATTTAATTCATAGCTGCATAATTTAGCAAGACAAACAGCCCCATTAGCCATATCTGAAAATATATGTCTTTTTCTGCATTTCAAATCCTTCATCTCCCTGTCAGGAAGTGAGTGTTATGTTTCATCTTCATTCTCTTGGACTCACAGCTTATCATTGTGTTGACCAGAGTTATAAAGTCTTTCAAGTTATTTTTCTCTGAAGTATTATTGTTGAGGTTTAGGGTTTTAGAGGTGCTGGGACCCCAATATCACAGCACATGGATCCTGCCTGAAAGAATTTGACCCAAGCCTTCTTTCAGCCAAAGACAAGGTTTATTAGAACATCCATCATATTGGGAAGACTCTTAAGGAGTCTGAACATTAGTAAGCTATTGGCTAGGTTATAAGAATCTGAGTAGTGGCTAGATTTTAAGAATCTAAGCACTTTAAGGGTGATAAGATGGACCTTATATACAGAAAGACTATGGGAAGGATCTAGGAGTGGCCAAGTAGTTTGGGGTGACTGGAGGAGGGGTCTAAGAAGGATCTGGATGGGAGTGGCCAGTAAGCCGGAGTAAACCAAACTCCTGTTCTCCAGAACTCCTGGGCCATGAGGTCTAGGTCCCTGCAATTCTATTACCTCATAGACTACTTGGCCACTCCTAGATCCCTCCCATAGTCTATCTGTATATAAGGTCCATCTTGTCTCCATTAAGATGCTCTGATTCTTATAATCTAGCCATGGCTCAGATTCTTATAATCTAAACTAATGTTCAGACTCCTTAAGAGTCTGCCCAATATGATGGATGTTCTAATAAACCTTGTCTTTGGCTGAAAGAAGGCTTGGGTCGAATTCTTTCGGGCAGGACCTGCGTGTTGATTTTGGGGTCCCAGGACCCCTGAACCCCTAAACCGCATCAATACCACAACAAGATCCACACATCAAAGAAAATATTTACAAAAATACTTAGATAAATTCTTTTCATGGCAGCTAAAAATTGGAAACTATTGGGGAGTGGTTAAACAAATTGTGGTATATATATGTAGTGGTATATTATTGTGTCATGGGAATATATGAAATGAAAATGAGCAACACTTTTTTTTTCCACTATGATAATGATGAGGATGGGATCTAGACCCCAAAAAAGAAAAACCCTGGACTTTCCCACATGGCCAAATTGGCATTCCCCTGAGTCTATAATCCCATCAACTGGCCTTTCATTGTGGCTACACCCTATGTCCCAATTCTCATTATCCTTAACCTAGCCCAGCCCTACCTCCCTATGGCCCCAGGCCACTTCCCACCCTTAATCCTATCTAGGCTCCATTTTCCCTTGGCCTCAGGCTTGACATAACTGATACAGAAAGTTCACCAATTTGAAACTTGAAACAAACCCATTACCAATCAGGTGACTTCAGCTTTGTTAAATACACTCCCAAATTACTTTATACAGAGAATCAACATCTCATCCTTAACAGTTAAAACTACAAATTTGAAAGAGTAGGCTTACCCAAGTTCAGAGACCAGCTTCTTTACCTTGAGCAGGATGTGCTGAACCTGGGTGATGCTTCCAGGCAGAGGTTGCCCTAGAGCCCAAGGCCATTGCCAGTGGGGCCCATGCTGTAGCTGCTGCCCCTCCACCTCCTTCCTTTTCCCCAGGTGGGGGAGGGCAAAATCAAAAGTGCGGGATAAAATGCGAAACTGTCTTCTCCTATGAGAGGAGTTAACAGATACCCTCTTGACTCAAGTGAAGGGAGTGGGAGAAAAGAGTGACCAGGGTTGTAAGGAGGAGTTCTAAACTCCTTAATGATCAGTCACAAAACCTCCAGAATCTGCCAAGATATTTTTAGCTGTTCTAATTTTCCCCTGAAGGAGAATTTAGGGGTGTAGAGGGAAGGGAGTAAGTAAGCCTCAGGGAACCAAAAAACAACTGCAGTTTTCCCCAATTCCCTAGAGCCGAGGGAATTCATACACTTCCAGATAGGGCATCCATCCTTGTCCTCTATGCTACAGAAGGTCCATGGCCTTGAACTGACCCAGTGGACCAAGAGCCTGAGAGCATCAGGCCGAGTACAAGACAGCCTCGTAACTGTCTGCCAGAAGAGCACCTCCAAGCCTTGATGCCTGTAGAGCAAATTTAACTGCAGAGAAGGAAAGGAGGGAAGGGCGGAGGCTTACATACCTTCCAGTCTTGGCTGGAGAAGAACTTGGGGTTAGGAAGTTTACCCACATGGGCCACCAAAATGATGCTGTTTAGGGGTTCAGGGGTGCTGGGACCCCAAAATCGCAACATGCAGGTCCTGCCCAAAAGAATTTGACCCAAGCCTTCTTTCAGCCAAAGACAAAGTTTGTTAAAACATCCATCACATTGGGCAGACTCTTAAGGAGTCTGAACATTAGTCTAGATTTTAAGAATCTGAGCAGTGGTTAGATTATAAGAATCTAAGCAGTGGCTAGATTATAAGAATCAAAGCATCTTAATAGAGACAAGATGGACCTTATATATAGAAAGACTATGGGAGGGATCTAGGAGTGGCCAAGTAGTCTATGACGTAATAGAATTCCAGGGACCTTGACCACAAGGCCAAGGGAGAATGGAGAAATGGCCTGGGACCATAGGGAGGTCCCAAAGAAAGCCCAGTTGATGGGATTATAGCCTCAGGGGAATGCCAGAGATTTGGCCATGTGGGAAAGTTCAGGGTTTTTCCTTTCTGGGGCCCAGATCCCAACCCCATCAGTCAGCTGCTTCTCCACAGGGGAATCTTCTCATTGATGGCTTTGAGGACTGGACTAGAAGCAGAGGGCCACTGTAATTCCTATTTTATTTCCATTTTAATTTACATGACCCTAGTGTTAACTATCAAGGATGTGATGGTAATTAAAAATTACCCCAATCCAAATATCAAATGGTATTTGAAGGAGTTTGAGGTAAAGCAGAACAGTTCAGAAGACAGATCTGAGTGTTCTTGGATTGTCTAGGTGCATTTGTGGGTCTGACTCATAAAAGAACTGCAATGGCTCTGATACTGAGGTTAGTCTTACAAAATAAGTGGTTAGCATTTTGCTGTGGGGAAAAAACCAAATAGAAGCTGAAATGTAGCAGAAAACTAGCAAATGACAGCACAGGGATAAAAATAGCCCAGTCAATGATATTGTCAAGCAAGCAGATGAAATCATTAGCTCTGAAGAAAAATAGCCAATGGCAGCTTCAGAGGTAGGGAAGGGTTGGTTCCATCTTGGTTATAGATATAGGGGAGTGAGTTATTTGAGCTCCCCATGTTCCCTTTCCAATGAAGGCATGGGAATATATGGAAAAGCATGTCCTTGTGTGTAAGAAAAGATTTTCTTTGTTATTAACTTGCTAGTTGTTTAATGAACACTGGATATGGAGTCAGAAGACCTAGGTTCAAATCCTATCGCTGATCTTTAATACCTGTGAAAAAATTGGTAAATCACTTAATCTCCCTGAGCCTCTGGTTTTCCATTTGTAAAATGAGAGAGTTGTACTAGATGACATCTAAGGTCCCTTATAACTTAGAGGTCCTTTTTAAATACCTTTAAATTAACATCATTGTTTAGTCATTCAGTCATTTAAGACTCTTCATGACCCTGTATGGGGTTTTCTGGGCAAAGATACTTCAGCAGTTTGTCATTTTCTTCTCCAGTGGATTAAGGCAAACAGAGATTAAATGATTTACCTAGGGTCACAAAGCTAGTGAGTATCTGAGGCTGGATTTGAACTCAGGTCTTCCCGACTTCAGGCTCAGCACTCTATCCACTGAGCCACCTCTAGCTATCCTTAATATAGGATCCTAATCATAGGATCATAGATCTATTTTCAATTCAATTCATAAACATTTATGAAGCACCTACTGTGTGCTGGGCACTGAGTCAAGCACTGAGATACAAATAAGAAAAAGAAAAGCAATCACTGCTTTCATGGAGTTCACAGTCTAATGGGGAAGACAACATGCAAAAGGAAGGAAGGGCACTGTCACAGGGACGTCGTGTTCCTTGGAGTTCAAACCAAGCAGAGATGCAGATAGAGAGGAGTCAGCTGTGGAGTCCAGATCCTGCCCTGTGTAAAAGATGGCTTTGGGAGGAGTTTAGCCCTCTACTTTCCAGCTCTCTAATCAAAGGGGAGAGGAGGCTGAGGGAGTAAGGAAGGTGCGGACTTGTGGTAGAGCTTTCTGAACTCAATGTGGTGGTCTATCAGCCATGGCCTGATTCCAACATTGTGATGTCATTGGTCCTCTTTAGGGGAAAACAAAACCAACAACAAAAGAGCAATAATAAAATAATAAAATACAATAAAATAATAAAAACAAATGGCAGAATAATGGAATCTCAAGTGATCAGCTTATCCTGGGAGGGGGTTCATGTTCCCTGGAGTTCAAAGCAAGCAGAGCTGCAGATAGAAAGTGGAGATCTAGCATTGAAAAAGACTTTAGTTTTGAATTAATTTGGTCTGATAAAAAGAAGAAGCAGGAACAGCTAGGTGGTGCAGTAGATAGGTCTTTACCCTGACTTCCCCCTGTTTGCCTCAGTTTCCTCATCTGTAAAAAGAGCTGGAGAAGGAAATGGCAAGCCACAGCAGAGTCTTTGCCAAGAAAACCCCAGATGGGCCCACAAAGACTAGAACATAACTGAAATGACTGAACAGATTGAGGGGGACCCAGAAAGTTTTCGGTGTAGTTGTTGTCATCAGTTGTGTCCGACTTTTCATAATCTCAGGGAGTTCAACCATACTGTCCACAGGCTTTTCTTGACAAAGATACAGGAGTGATTTGCCATTGCTTTCTCCAGTGGATTAAGGCAAATAGGGTTAAGTGACTTGCCCAGGGTCACACAGCTAGTAAGCATCTGAGTCAGGATTTGAACTCAGCTCTTCCTGACACCAGGCCCAGTGCTTTGTGTACCACGGCACCCCCTACCTGTTCGTTCCAGTGTAATAGTAGCTCTCTTTTCCTGTTCTTATTTAGATAAAAGTTTTGGGGAGTTATTACTGATTCACAAAATAATTAATTTCCAGGGGATATATATAGGAAAACAAGAAAGGACAGTCTGCTCCAGGTCAGAGGGCTGCTAATTATTCTGTCTTGAGGAATGTAATCCAGAGAAACGACACAGACCTCAGATGCAGTTCACATGTGGTGTCTGCATCAAGCAGCACATGTCCAGTAGTAACTGCAGCCCACTCTTCTGTGTGCCCATCTCATGCTCCTGGTGTTTGGAAGAAAGCGAAGAACTGGTCCAGGAGATTCCCAGGCTCCCAAATGCACCTGCTCAGTTAGTTATATCTCTGCACATGTCTAATCTCCTAGATCTCCCAAGGCAGCAAAACCCTTTGCAAGGGCTTTCTTCATCTGCCACTAAAGGAGGAGGATTATGCTTAGTATCCCTAAAATATCGTTAAAATACTTAACAGAAAACCTAATCTTCCCAGGGATAGTCAGGAGTCCAGGACCCACCCTGATGCCCCCTGGGTTCTCTTCACATCAACATAAGGATCTCTGAGATAAGAAATGCTGTGCCAAAGGTCCACCCAGTCCACTCTCTCCCACACCAAGGGACACTGTGCTCAAGGGCATGGTTGCTCTCCGTGGCATCACCACAAACGGCAAGGGATCTGCTAACTCTTGACCTTGGGCAAGTCAGTTAAGCTCTGGGAGCCTCCATTTCCTTATCTGAAAAATGAGGGAGTTAGACTAGTTTTTTCTTTGTTTTAAATTTTTTTTATTTTATCTTTAATTTATTAAATAAAACAATATATAGGACATATACATATATAATACAATAAAAATAATTGCACATGAAACTGCAAATCTATTATATATAACTTGCTATTCCTTTAAATATATAATAGTTATGTAACTTTTCTCCCCTTTTTCCCATCCTCACCTGCCCACCTTAGAGATGGATGGCTAGCATTAGATACAAATAAGTATATGTATATGTATATATGTGTATATATACACATATAAATATACATATATATACTTAAATAATAATATATAAAATCATCCTATACATACTTCTATTTATTAGTTCTTTCTCTGGATGCAGTTAGTGTTTTCCTTCAAAGGTCCTTTGTAGTTAATTTGGGTATGTTCTAAAATATTTATAGCAGCTCTCTGTGGTGGCAAAGAACTGGAGATTGCGGGGTTGCCCATCACAATTGAGCAACAGCTGAACAAGTTGTGATATATGATCATGTTGGAATATTGCTGTGCTATAAGAAATGATGAACGCGTTGCTTTTAGACTAGTCTTTTGCAGCTATAAATCTATCATTCTACTTTCAGTATCCTTGCTTCCTTTCACAGCCCATTTTGGAGGGCCCACAAGATTAGGGATTGGACCTGTGATTTCACTAACATAGGGAATGACCAGATAAGGAAACACTCTTTAGCAATGTAGGTCAGCACCTTCTCTGCATTCTACAGTCTTAGAGAGTTGTCTAGGGCACTGAAAGGTTAAGTGACATGCCCAGGGTCACACTGAGCTGTGGTCTTGAACTTGAGGCTTCCTGGATCCAAGGTCAGCTCTTTATTCACTAGGCCAAAAAGAGACTCATGGATTTATTGTCTTCTTTCTTGAATCTATTGATATTTTCAGTTTGTCCTGCCTTTGGGGATGGGGTGATAAATTTCACCTATTTATCAACCATTGTGTGAGACTGATGACCACTTTTCAGAGATGTTGTGAAAGGACTCATTTACTAAGCAGGGAGCGTCTAATTCTAAAACTCCAAGGAGTGACTGGAGAGCTCAGAGGAGGATCAGAAGGATGAATTGTTAAGAATACAAGGGACGAGAGAGATTCAGCAAGGGTTGGGGTAGTCACCTGTGTTAAATGCTGCATAGAGGTCAAGGATGACATATAAGACAAGTTTGTTGCATTTGGTAATTGTTGTTGTTCAGTCATGTATGACCCCATTCATGATCCCATTTGGGATTTTCTTGGCAGAGATACTGGAGTATTTGCCATTTCCTTCTCCAGCTCATTTTACAGATAAAGGAACTGAGGCAAACAGGGTGAAGTGACTTGCCAGGGTCATGCAGCTAATGAGTGTCTGAGGACAGATTTGAACTCAGGAAGATGAGTCTTCTTGACTTCAGACCCAGTGTTCCATACACTGCCTCACCTAGCTGCCTAATTTGCCTCATATGGCAATTAGGTTATTGGCAACCCTGGAAGGAGAAATTTGAGTTGAATAATGGCATCAGAAGCTGGTTGATAATGGACTAGGGAGGGAAAAGAGGGTGAGGAAATTAAGGCTATGACCAATAAACTGCTTTTCTGAGAACCTTGAACTATGCTACTATAAAGAAACCTGAATTTGAAGTCAGAAGATGAGTTCCATCCCTCCTACTTACTACCTGTATGACCTTGGACAAGACACTTCATCTCTTTAGGTCTCAGTTTCCTCATCTTCAGGATGACAGTGTGGGACCAAATGGTCTCTAGGATACCTGTTTGGCTGCAAATCACATGATCTTACGATTATAGCATTTGATGAAATTTCAGATACAACAGTGGCTTTGGAGCGGGGCGGGGAGCGGGTTAGGCTGGGAGATATTTATTTTTAAGACAGGGAAGAGCTGGCCCTATTTGAAGCTAGAGAGAAGAATTGGTAGATAAGGATAAATTGAAAATGAAGCTTCCTGCTCTTTTTGGTGTCTCTACACTGAATCACATTTTCTGAAACTATTCACCCTACAATCACTATCATCATTATCATCCACTTATTTAACAAACATTACTAAGTTTGTTAAATATTATTTTTAAGGCGCTGTGCTGGGAGTAAGGGAAATGGACAAAAAAAATAAAAGTTTATAATCTAATAGGAGTTAGTCAGTCAATGATTATTTATCAGGCTTCTACTATGGGCCAGGCAATGTACAGGCAGTGAAGAGGGTGTGGTACAGAACAATAATAATAATGCAAATTAGAATATGAAGAAATAGTTGAAATACAAAGTCCTTTGAGATCAGATCAATCAACAGATATTCATTAAGCATCTACATTGTGAATGGTATTGTACTCTATGTTTGCCTTTCCAAAAAAAAATATATATATATACACATATATATATGTACAAACATACATATATGCACGTATATGTACATGTGTAGGTGTGTATACATACATATATACATGTGTATGTGTATATATGTATATATATACCTCAGACACCAGCTGTGTGACCCTGGGCAAGTCACTTAACCCTGCTTGCCTCAGTTTCCTCATCTGTAAAATGAGCTGGAGAAGGAAATGGCAAACCACTCCAACATCTCTGCCAAGAAAACCTCAAATGGGGTCATGAAGCCTGGGACACAAGTGAAACTGCTGAATAGCAACAACGACAGGGGCAGCTACGTAGCCCAATAGATAGTGCTAGGTCTAAAGTCAGTCGGACCTGAATTCAAATGTGACTTCAGACACTTACTAGCGATTTGGGTAAGTCACCTAACTTCTATTTGCTTGTTTCCTCAGATGTGAAATGAAGATAATAATGGTATCAACCTCCAAGGTTCTTATGAGAGTTAAATGAGATAATATTTGTAAAGTGTTTAGCAGAGTGATACATAGTAGGTGCTTAATAAATCCTTGTTTCTTTTTTTCCTTATAATTTATACTAAAAGTTTGTTGAATTTACAGAAGACATTTAAGCACATTATCTTATTTGATCCTTGCAAAACCCAGTGAGATAGAGATGGTTTTATTATCTCCATTTTTCAGATGAGAAAATTGAGGTTCATTTGCTCAAGGCTACCAAGCTAGTAAATGCCAAGGTGTTAGCGCCAAGACAAAACATTTTTGTGACTTGGGCAGAGTTTGAAAGTTGAGCCCATTATGTGTGGCTCCCTTTTATGTATTGTTTTCTTACACTAGAATATATACTTCAAGTGTAGAAACTGTCCTTTTGTATCCTCTTTGCTTAGCACAGTGCTTGGCATAATAATTCTTGTTGTCTTGCTTTCTAGTTCTGAATATTTAATCTCTGAGGTTCTACCCATCAGATTGGCAAAAATAACAAAAAAGAAAAATGGCAAGCATTGGAGGGGTGGTGGGAAAATAGACACATTAATGCACTTTTGGTAGCATTGTTTATGGGTACAGGCATTCTGGAAAACAATTTGGAACAACTTCCCAATGTCACTAATCTATGCAAATCCTTTGACCCAGTGATCCATTTCCCAAAGAGTTTAAGGAGAGAGGGAAAGGGCCTATATGTGCAAAAATGTTAATAGCAACTCTTTTCGTATAGCTGAATGAATTGTGATTCATATGAATATAATGGGATACTACTGTGTTTAAAGAAATGATGAAGGGGATGAGAATCTAGGAAGATTTTGATGAATTATGGCAGTGAAATGAAGAGAACCAAGAGAAAAAAAATTATACAACAACAACATTGTAAAGACAAAACTTTGAAAATCTTATCAAGGCAACAAACAATCCTGGTTTAATAGGACCAAGGATGGTGTGTGCAACTCTAAGAGAAATTATGGATATGGGATGCAGAATGAGACATCTTCTTTTGGACATTACTATTGTGGGGATTTGGGTGATTAGATGGTACAGTGGATAGAGCTCAAAGCCTGGAGATATGAAAACCTGAATTCAAAGCCCTCCTCAGACACTCACAAGCTGTGTGACCCTGGGCAAGTCACTTAACTTCTGTTTGCCTCAGTTTCCTCAAGTGTAAAATGGAAATAATACTATTTACCTCCCAGTGTTATTGTGAGGATCAAATGAGATAATAATCCTAACAATAATAATAATAAAAATAAAGTACAGTGCCTGGCATATAGTAAGCACTATATAAATGTTAGCTATTACTATTATGATTAATGTTGTTATTATTATTATTGGCAATTAAGTGGCACAGTAGATGCAGCACTGGATGTGGAATCAGGAAGCTCTGAGTTCAAATCCAACCTCAGACAACTCACCTGGGTAAGTCGCTTAAGCTGTTTGCTTTAGTTTCCTAAATTTTAAACGAGGATAATACCAACTGCCTCCCAGGGTTGCTCAGTATCCTCATTTGAGGATCAAATGAGATAATTTTAAAATGCTTAGCACAGTGCGTGGTGCATAGTAAATGCTATGAATGCAAGCTATTTATTATTATTATCATCACAAGGGTTTTGTTTTTTCTTCTTTTTTAATGGGAAATTGGGAGAGAGAAAAATAACTGTTAAATGGAAATAAATTTTTGAAAACTTTTAAAAGATGCAACTAAAAAAAGGAAATCAATTAAATATATTAAAATATTAAAAATATTCGATAATCTTCTCACTGAGAAAAGGGAAAAACGTGCTTGCATCCAGACTTTGATCTACTCTATGGGAAGGTATGCTCTTTAAAAGCTCCCTCGCGGGACACCCGCTCCCCTCAGGGGTTCTTTCTTTCCTGGGTCTTTACAGGTTGTCCAATCTCTTTGCCAGGTTGACTGATTGACAAGGCGGTTCCAGGAGGGCTCTGGGAAGGCCCCGCCCCTTTCTCGCCGGCGCTCCAACCTCTCTCCAGACACCTGCGTGGAAGTTCCGCCTCGCGGTTGCGTCGTGATGTCACCACAGACGTTGGCGTCACGACGTTACGTCAGTCTGCGGCGGCGTGCCGAGGACGTGAGAAGACCGGAAGTTGCTACTTTTAAACAGCGGCCGCTTCGTGGAGGTCCTAGCGGCCTGTTAGCGCCTGCCTTTTTTCCCTTTGTCCCGGGGTCACCGTCCGAGTTGGGCCGGGGGAGGGCGGAGCGTCCATCCCGCGTGCTCGGGAACTGTTAGGGGTGGGGGTGAGTGACGCCCGGCGTGGTGGGCAGCCCTGATGGGAGGAGCGCCGAGCAGCCTCTGGCTCCAGGCCCTGGAACAGTGACCGGCGGGAGGGGATAAATGACCGGCGGCCTCACGATGTGGGCCGCCCGAGCGCTGTCCAGAGCTCTGCGCGCCTACTTCACCTCCGCCCCTTGCCCCAGGCCCTCCCAGCCCCCCAAAGTGAGCATCCGGGATGCCCTTGTGAGCCAGAACCCACGTGGGGAGAATGTTAAAGTGCAGGTTGGTGAAGTGTTTGTTTTCGTTTGCTGTTCTAGCCCTGCCCAGCCCCCCCGAGGGCCCATCTCCAAACCGCACAAACCAAGGTTTATGCAAGAATCATATATGGCTCCCCATTTTCTCCTTGGCTTGGACTCATTAATGTTCACAAACCTATGTTCAGTAAATAAACAAAAAAAGAAACTCATACGCACATAATTTGCCTTTTCAATAAAACGTGATAATTTTTGTATAATTTCTGTCACAAAAATATAGAGGCCTTAAAGCTATATATCCTATTACCGCCTCATTTCTTATTAAAGCCCTTATTATTACTCCTTTTTAAAAAGTCATTGTCACTTCCCAGTGACCGATTTCCCCATCTTCCCCGATGTCCTTTGTAACAAGCGCAGTTGAGCAAAATCAGTAAATACTTTGGAGTCATGTCAGAAAATACATGCTTCATTTTCTCTCTGGCCTTCCCCCTGACTCTCCCGTCCCTTTTCAATGAATGTTTTCGGATTGTTTATAAAACAGAACCTAAGCTACTGTTTAAAGTTTTAAGTTGCATTTCAAACTACACTTTCCTAGCATTTTCTCCCTGGAAACTAAGGTCAAGATTAAAGGAAGAAGAAAGAGATGGAACAGATGAGCTCTCAGAAATTCCCTTACCTGAGGCAGTCTGATTTTCAGCAGATGTGTGATTGTTTAAAGACATCAATTCAATTGGCAATCATTGAAACAGCATTCTTGGTCTCACACAGCAAGAGACATGACTCACCATTCCTACCTTGTGTTTCTATAGGTTTCATATTTCTTCAAATTTTGCCCTCAGAGTTGTTTATGGGCTTGCTGTGACATCCAGTGAAGTTTGGCTGTTCCATTTTATGCTTGTTCATTTTGGATTTATAAAACCATTTATGTTTTACAGGGAATGCTGTAAGCGGTTTTTTGCTCTCCTGATCTATTTAGTCAGATTAGAGCCTGCTATGTACCATATGAGATGGAAGGGCTATTTGGCATTTTGTCTGTCTTTACACAGCCTAGAATACACTTCCTCCTCACCTTTACCTCTTAGAATCTTTTAATTCTTTCAAGGCTTAACTCAAGTCTCTTCTACAGAAAAATCTTTCCTGAACCTCCTGGTTGTTACTATCCTCACCACACTTGTGTTATATTGAGTTTGCTTCTGTGTAGAAATGTCTCTTTCCAGTAAAGTGTTAGTTGTTTGAAAGCAGTGACTCTGTCCTTTAGTCTTTAAATCTCCAGCAAATGCCTCGTACATAGCAATTGCTCTAAAAATGCCTGTGGAATTACTGAATTTCTGTGGTGCTTGATTTTAGTTTAAAATGTCATTTTTTAAATTAAAATTAAAAATTAAAATGAAAAAAAAATTAAAAATAATGTTTAAAATTGAGCTCATATTAAGAACTATGTTTTACCCCACCCTTAGGGATGGGTTCGTTCAGTTCGATCCCAGAAGGAAGTCTTGTTCCTCCATATAAATGATGGGTCATCTTTGGAACATTTGCAGATTGTAGCAGATCCAAGCTTAGACGGTTGGTAAGTAAAAAGTTTTTCAATTTTTTAACTTTATCTGAAGACATTTTTACGACCTTTTTCATGAGATTTGAAAATAAATTCCTTTTTTATTGTGATGTGAGGACTGAAGAACAGTGTTATATGACACTAATACCAACGCCACAGCAAATTTCGTAATTTACATAGATGAAGCACTCATTACATTTTGGACTGTTCTAATTTTATGTATTATACTTTCATAATGGAGTTACTTGTGATAATAGTGGAAATTTATGTCATACTTTAAGGATGGAAAAGTGCTTTACATATATTCTCATTTGAGCCTTGTGACTATTTTGTGAAGTCCATACTATGGGTGACATTAGCATCATATTACAGATAAAGAAACTGATGCTTAGGTACACACATTATCTCTCTTCTACTAGATTGTAAGTTCTAAAGGAAAACAATAACGCATACTCATTTTTGTTATGTCCTGACAACAATCAACCCCAGTTTAAGAGGACCAAGGATGATGTATGCAATGCTGGTGAAATGAACGAACTGTTGTCCAAGATCATAGCTTTTAGAACTAGAAAGGTACATTAAAGGCTACCTGAGGTCAGGACAGTTAAATAACTTAACACAGTCTTTCAGTGAGCATACATTAAGCACTCGTTATTTGCCAGGCCCTGTGCTAAGCACTAAGGATGAAAAGAAAAGCAAAAACAGTCCCTTCCCTGAAAGGGTTCACAGTCTAACAGGGAAGACAACATACAGACAACTATGTACATACAAAATATATACACAGTAAATATGAGGTAATCAATCTAGCACTAAGGAGGATCAAGAAAGGCTTCTTGCTGAAGGTAAGATTTTAACTGAGACATGAAGGAAGCCAAGAGATGGAGATGAAGAGGGAGAGCATTCCAGGCAGGTAGTAAATACTGATAATAAATAGTAGTTTATTTAAACCCAGGTCTTCAGACTCCCAAACCAGTTCTCTTTTTATTTTATTACATCATATCACGTTGCAAATTCAACTGAACAGATTTTTCAGTTTGACCCAGTTTACCTCTTAACATAAACATAAGCTGGTGCCTCATGTTATTTAGCAGCATTCCTGATGAATGGAAAGGCAGCTTCTTAAGTGAATGCAAGTGTTTTTGAGAGGTAAAAAGGAAAGTACTTAGGAAAAAAAAAACAGGCTGTTAAAATAATTGAAGAATGACTAAAGCTTATACTTGTAGCTTTACTTTGAAAATATACTACTGTAATGCAATGTAATCTCTTTCACTTGTATATATTCGGTATATTCATGGTTATTTCTATATTGTCTCCCCCAGTAAAATGCATGCTCCTTGAAAACTGGGTACAGAGACTGTTTTTGCCTTTCTTTGTATCCCAGAGTATATTCTAGTTCCTGGTACCTGGCTAAATGTTCAATAAATACTTGTTGATTGACTGAAGAAAACACTTGTAACTGTCAAAATGAACTTTTGTTAAAGTGTACATCGTTCAGCTTTATAGTTTACATTGTATATTATAGGCAGCATGTTTTAAAAGTAGAAAAAATCCAAGTTATCCTTAAATAAAGGTGTTAGACTACATGAGAGGGGCAGTGTGGTGTAGTTGAAGGAGTACAAATATTGTACTTCAAGTAAAAGGACCTGGATTTGCGTTGGGGGTCTTCGACTTACTAAATTGTATGATAAGTGATTTAACCTGTCTGAGCTTCAGATCCCTTTTTGTAAGAACAGGGATCTGGACTGGATGATTTTATGTTTTCTTCTCTATCTAATGGTTATGATTCTGATTAATTTTTCTTAAGTTTCAATAGGACTTGAGAACTTTATTTTTTTGATTTATACTTTATTTTATAAAGTACTGTGTTTTTTCCCCCCATAAAATATAGATTTTTCCTGTATGTACATAGTTGTCTGCATGTTGTCTTCCCCATTAGACTGTGACCCCCTTCAGGGAAGGGACAGTTTTTACTTTTCTTTTCATCCTCAGTGCTTAGCACAGGGCCTGGCACATAAGTGATTAATATTTGCTTACTGACTGGCTGTCAGTAGTATGCTAGAACCTCTCTGTAATAATACTCCCTGTCGATTAGAATTCTTTCTTTGTACTCTTTTAAAGTGGAGTTAGTTAATTACAGAAGTACAAATTCATAAATGAAATTGTCCTGCAACATGACCTCAAAGGACAGTTTTTTTTAGTGTGCTTACAATACTGTTCATAGATTGCCAAAACATAGCTAGTGAAGTTGGTAAAAGATCAGATGTTATGTTGAGTTCACATGGGTCAACAGTGCTCGGCTTCCTCTTCTTTGGAGGTCTTCAGTAGAGAAGCTGAATGACTACTTGACTGATGTCATAGTGGGGATTCCTTTTGTATATGGGTGCTCCTAGATGGCCTCTGGGGCCCCAACTCTCACAGTCTATGATTCCATGACTATTTCATGTAAGATTAGGGAGTAAAGTAATAGGTTGTTCTTGGAAATTCTAATTTAAATAATTATTAAAAAACTAGAAAGAGGAAAAATCTGATACTACTATTTACTGTGTGTCCCTGATTGCCCATAAGGGAGGATGAAGTGTTCCCCTGCCCCCCTCAAAAAAAGGATGAAAGGCTATCTTGTGAAAACAAAGAAGCCAAAGGATCTGAAAAGAAAGAGGAAGTCCTGACTGGTCTCAAGAGGTTGGAAAGTGGAGCATGGAGAAAAAGAGGAAAAACGGAAGAAGAATCTTTGACCACTTAGAGTCAGGTTCTTCCCAAAGAGAAGTGAACTGGATCCTCTGGAGATGAAACAAATGTCTGCCCACCAAGGAATGAAGATGTACATCTATACATGCTATCCAGTAATGGTCATGAAGAAGAGAGGAGTAATGGTTGTAGGCTCCCTGCTGAGGGATACTGAGGTCATTGTTTGTGGAGGACAATAGCTCTCTGCTCTCTTTCTGGGTCCAGGATGGTGTCCAGTGGGTGACATGAGGATGTACCAAGATTTGTTGAATTGAATGGCTACTACTGACTAATGATACTTCCGGAAAGAGCCTAGAAAGCATTTACTAAAATATGGCGTTGTGAAAAAGAAACTGAAGACCTAAAGAGGACAGGTATTTTTTTCAGTCACTGCTGCCCACAGAAGGCAACGGCTTTAAACAAAGAGGCGTATTTGGGGAAGGAGCAGCTGATTAAAAGACTGGGCTTTATTTCTTTCTTCTTTACTTCTTTTCTTCCTGAGACACTTTCAGTCTTCCTCAAAATCGCTGAGAAGACATCTAAAGATTAATTATTTCCTTGAAGGTGGCACTCTCTACTACTGGGATAAATATAAATATCTGGTTTCTTTTCATAGATGAGGAAAAGAAGAAAGCTTTTCAGGAAATTTCTTGTTTCTAAAGACAAATATCATAGAATATTAACTGCAAGTGCCAATGTCACCAGTAAATATTACTGGCCCAGAGTGATGACTGATGTCAAAAAATGAGTCTGGAAGTTTCTAAATTGACTTTGAAGCTCTCTTGACAGTTTTGAATAGCATGTAAGAAGTACCTGATATCCCCTAATAAACTTACAATAGTAATAGGAGCTAGAGCAGATCCAAAAGAGAGCAATCAGGGATACAGAAGTAAAGAATGACTTTTTTTTTAATCTTTAAAATGCCTTATTGATACCTTTCCTCCCATATTGATTAGGGTCCATAAACTCACTTCTCCTTTCCCTCCAAATAGAAGTCCTTCTTTATAACAAATATATCTAGTCAATCAAAATAAATACTTGGTCATATCTGAGAATGCATTTCTGATTCTTCTGTACCTTCAGTCTATCACTTCTCTACTGAGAGGTAGAATGTTATTTTGTTAAATTTAATACATTTGATGGTATCTTGGGAAATATTTACTGTGTTAAAACATAGTGTAAATGCTGTCTTCCTAGTCTTCATCTTTTTTGATCCATATGCATTTGACATTGACCACTCTCTTGCTTGGTCTTCTTTCTTTTCTAATTTATTTTATGACACTACTCTCTCCTGGTTCACCTCCTGTCTCACCATCCTTTTCAGTCTCCTTTGTTAGCTCATCTTCTATAGTCCCTGTAATTGAATGTTCACCAAGGTTCTGTTCTAGGCCCTCTTCTCCCTCCCCACTCTCTTGATAACTTCGTTAGCTCCATTCCATCTCTGTGCAGATGAATCACTTATCCATTATGCAGCCCCAGTCTCTCCTCTGAGTTTCAGTCTCACTTGACCAGTTGTCTACTGAATATTTCAAACTAGTTGTCCTGAGAGACATATCAAACTCAGCATGGCCAAAGCTGGACTAATTATGCTCCTCCTCCTTCTTCCAAACTTCACCATTTCTATTGAAGGCTTCACCACCCTTCATTTATCTCAGGATTGTAACCTCAGTGTCTTCCTTGAGATTTCTCACTCTCATATTCTTCACCCCACATATCCACTCAGTTTTTAAATTTCTACTTCTACAGCATCTCTCACATCCACCCCCTTTCTCTCCACTCATAGCTTCCACCTTAGTTCAGGCCTTCATCACCTCTCACCTAGATTATTACAGTTGCCTCCTAATTGGTCTCTGCCTCAGATCTCTTACCACTCTGATCTATCCTCCACACTGCTGCCAAAGTGATTGCCTTAAGCACAGATCTAATCATGTCACTCCCTTACTCAGTCAACTCCAGTGGCCTCCTGTTGCCTTTCAGATAAATACAAACTCTGTTTAGCAACTCCTCTGTCACATTGGAAGCCCTGCATAACCTCAACCCAGCTTACGTTTCCAGCTTCATTGGACATTACTTCCCCTCCTACACTCCAGGCAAACTAGCTTTCCCTCTGTTTCTCACAAACAACACTCCCCCTTCCCTCTCCATACCTTTACACTGGCTGTCTCATGAGTCTGAAATGAACTCCCCCCCCACCTTTTTCTACTGTCTTCTGCATGAAGCCTTTTCTCTTCTAACTTGTAGGGCGCTCCCCCACTGTATACCTTGTATTTAATTACTTTGTATGTTTTAGTATTTATTTATGTTGCATTTATGATGCACGTACTTATACGTGTATTTGTTGTCTCATTCACATAAATTTGTGGGTAGGGATTGCATTCTGTGTTCTTTTCTTCTTAATGCCTAGCAGTGCCTGGTACCTAATGAATACTTAATAAATGCTTATTGATTGGCCGATTCTGTCTCTAATCTGGCCATATATCGTTGGGATAGATTTAGTTGTTTTCATGATCCTGAGAAAACAGCTTGTGTACTACCCTATTAGCTATCTAATTTAAGACAGAGGTTTGCAATATTATACAGAAGGCAGAAACAAAAAAACATTACAAAGAAAAAGAAGAGCAAGAAAGCAAAATGGATGTCTGATGAGGCTTTACAAATAGCTGAGGAAAGAAGGAAAGTGAAAGGTGAAGGAGAAAGGGAAGGGTATACCCAACTGAATTCAGAATTTCAGAAAAAAGCAAGGAAAGATAAGAAGGTTTTCTTAAATGAGGAATGCAGAGAAATAGAAGAAAACAATAGAATGGGAAAGACAGAGATCTCTTCAAGAAAATTAGAGCTATTAAGGGAACATTTCATGCAAAAATGGGCATGGTGAAAGACTAAAATAGTAGGGATTTAACAGAAGTAGAAGAGGTGGCAAGAATACACAAAGGAACTATACAAGAAAGAGCTTAACATCACCAATAATCATGATGGTATGGTTATTGATCTAGAGCCAGAAATCCTAGAGAATAAAGTCAAGTGGGCCTTAGGAAGTATTGCTAACAGTAAGGCTCGTGGAGGTGATAGAATTCCAGCTGAGCTATTTAAAATCCTAAAAGATGATGCTGTTAAATTGCTGCGCTCGATATGCCAGAAAATTTGGAAAACTCAGCAGTGGCCACTGGTTTGGAAAAGATCAGTTTCTGTACCAATCCTGAAGAAGGACGATGTCAAAGAACGTTCAAATTACTGAAGAGTTCTTATTTCACCAGACAGCAAGGTTATGTGTAAGATTCTGCAAGCCAGGCTTCTGCAATATGTGAACCAAGAATTACTAGAAGACCAGGCTGGTTTTCAGAGAGGCAGAGGAACTAGAGACCAAATTGCCAACATTGACTAGATTACAGAGAAAGCAAGGAAGTTCCAGAAAAACAGCTGCTTCATTGACTACACTAGAGCCTTTGACTATGTGGATCACAACAAAACGTGGCAAGTCCTCTAAGAGATGGGAGTGCCAGGTCATCTTACTTGTGTTTGGAGTCCTGTTTAAGGACTTGGAAGCAGTAGTTAGAACCAAACATGGAACAACTGCTTGGCTTAAGATTGGAAAAGGAGTACAACAAGGCTGTATATTGTCACCTTATTTATTTAACTTATATGCAGAGTACATCATATGAAATGCCAGACTGGATAAATCAAAAGCCAGAATTAAGGTTGCCAGGAGAAATACCAGCTATCTCAGATGTGCAGACGAGCTCAAGAGAAGGGGGCCGCTCTGATGACAGAAAGTAAAGAGGAATTAAGAAGCCTCTTGATGAGGGTGCAAGAGGAGAGTATAAAAGCTGGCTTGGAGCTTAACATCAAAAAATCTAAGATCTTTACGACTGGTCCCATCACTTGTTGGCAAATAGCGGGAGAAGAAATGGAAGCAGTGTCACGTTTTATATTCTTGGGCTCAAAGATCTCTGCAGACATCGACTGCAGCCATGAAATTAAAAGACACTTGCTCCTTGGAAGGAAAGCTTTGACAAATCTGGACAGCATACTGAAAAGCAGGACAAAGATCTTTCGGATTGTGATGCTGGAGAAAACTTTTGAGAGTCTCTTGAACAGCAAGATCAAATCATTCTATACTTAAATTAATTCAAGGTACTCACTGGAAGGTCAAATACTGAAGCTGAAGCTTAAATACTTTAGCCACATAATGAGAATATGGAATTCATTGGAAAAGACCCTGATGTTGAAAAAGATTGAAGACAAAAGGACAAGGGAACAGCAGAAGGATGAGATGTATATATAGTATCATGGAAACAATGAACATGATCTTGGACAGACTTTGAGAGATAGTTGAGGATAGAAAGGCCTGGCATGCTATGATCCATGGGGTTATGGGAGTCAGACATGACTAAACAACAACATTAGCTACCATTAGAAATGGTGGGGATGTGTGTGAAATTACCCAAATATTATCTGTGAAGTTAGCTTCATAAACAACCTAAGGAATCTCTGAACATATATTTTAATCCTTGCAGCTACCTCCTGATTATATACCCTAGTTGTGGAGTAGAGAGTTATGGATAATCCAAACAGCATCTTTGAAATACTGTTTGATACACACTTATTTTGCTGTGGTTTCTGATTTTAATTTTAGAATTTTACTTGTTGTCTGTATTCTTGGCCTTAGTTGGATGGGCAGGAGGAAAAGAAGGAAGCATTGGACTACAACCCATGATTTAATTATTGGGAATCTATTCGCTGATCATAGGAAATCTTGGTTATGGTTAAAATTCAGTTGTTGGAAGAAATTTTTTTTTTTTTGTCAGTCAATCAGCAAAATTTATTAAACACATACTCTTTGTCAGGTATGGTACTAAGTAGCGAAGATACAATGAAAGATAAAACTAGTTCTTGATTTTTTTCCCCCAGTTTTTCTTTTTCATTTATTTATTTATTTATTTTTAATTTTCAACATTTACTTCCACAAGATTTTGAGTTCCATATTTTCACCCATCTCTCCCCTCCCCCCACCCCAAGATGGCATGCATTCTGAATACCCCTTCCCCTAGTCTGCTTTCCCTGCTATCTCAGCCCCCTTCCCCTTCTATTTTCCTGTAGGGCAGGATAGATTTCTGTACCCCATTTCTTGTATTTCTTATTTCCCAGTTGCATGTAAAAACATTTTTTTTAAACGTGTTTTTTTAAACTTTGGGTTCCAAATTTTATCCCTTCCTCCCACCTCACCCACCCTCATTGAAAAGGCAAGCAACTCAACATAGGCTGTACTTGTGCAGTTATGCAAAACACTTCCATAGTAGACATGCTGTGAAAAACTAACTCTATTTCCCTTAATCTTATCCCACCCCCCCATTTATTCTATTCTTTCTTTTGACCCTGTCCCTCCTCAGAAGTATTTGCTTCTGATTACCCCCTTTCCCAATCTGCCCTCCTCTCTATCATCCCCCTACTCTCTTGTCCCCTTCCCCTCCTATTTTCCTGTAGGGTAAGACAGATTTCCATACCCAATTGAGTGTGTATGTTATACCCTCCTTAAGTCAAATCCAATGAGAATAAGATTCACTCATTTCCTCTCACCTTCCCCGGTTCCCCGCCACTGTAAGAGCCTTTTCTTTTCTGTTTTTTTTTTTTTTTTGGTGAGATAATGTACCCTGTTCTACCTTTCCCTTTCTCCTTCTCCTAGTATAATCCTCTCTCACCCCTTAATTTTATTCTCCAGATATGACCCCTTCATCTTCAACTCACCGTGTGCTCTCTGTCTATCTATCTATCTACCCATCTATCTATCTATACATATATATACATACATATAATTTTTTCCCTCCAACTACCCTAATACTGATAAAGGTCTCATGAGTTACAAATATCATCTTTCCAAGCAGGAATGTAAACAGTTCAACCTTAGTAAGTCTCTTATGATTTCTCTTTCCTGTTTACCTCTTCATTTTCCACTTGAGTCTTGTATTGGAAAGTCAAATTTTCTATTCAGCTCTGGTCTTTTCATCAAGAATGCTTGAAAGTCCACTATTTCATTGAATGACCATTTCTTCCCCTGAAGAATTATACTCAGTTTTGCTGGGTAGGTGATTCTTGGTTGTAATCCTATCTCCTTTGCCCTCCGAAATATTATATTCCATGCCCTGCAGTCCCTTAATGTAGAAGCAGCTAAATCCTGTGTTATCCTGATTGTGTTTCCACAACACTTAAATTGTTTCTTTCTGGCTGCTTGTAATATTTTCTCCTTGACCTGGGAACTCTGGAATTTGGCTACAATATTCCTAGGAGTTTTCCTTTGGGAATCTCAGGAGGAGATTGGTGGATTCTTTCAATTTCTGTTTTGCCCTCTGGTTCTAAAATATCAGGGCAGTTTTCCTTGATCATTTCTTGAAAGATGATGTCTAGGGTGTTTTTTTGATCATGGCTTTCAGATAGTCCAGTAATTTTTAAATTCTCCCTCCTGGATCTATTTTCCAGGTCCGTTGTTTTTCCAGTGAGATATTTCACATTGTTTTCTAATTTTTCATTCTTTTGGATTTGTTTTACAGTGTCTTGATTTCTCATAAAGTCACTAGCTTCCAATTGCTCTATTCTAATTTTTAAGGAAATATTTTCTTCAGTAATCTTTTGGACATCCTTTTCCATTTGTCCAATTTTGCTCTTTAGGGCGTTCTTTTCTTCATTGGCTTTTTGGACCTCTTTTGCCATTTGGGTTAGGCTATTTTTTAAGGTGTTATTTTCTTCAGTATTTTTTTGGGTCTCCTTTAGCAAGCTGTTAAGTTGCTTTTCATGATTTTCTTGCATCACTCTCATTTCTCTTCCCAGTTTTTCCTCTACTTCTCTTACTTGCTTCTCAGAATCCCTTTTGAGCTCTTCCAAGGCCTGGGACTGATTCATATTTTTCTTGGAAGTTTTGGATGTAGGAGCTTTGACTTTGTTTTCTTCTGGTTGTATGTTTTGATCTTCTTTGTCACCAAAGTAAGATAATATAGTCTGACTCTTTTTGCACTGCTTGCTCATGATCCCAACCAATTACTTGAGTTTTAAACTCTTTGTTAAGGTAAGAGTCTGTTTCCAATGTGGAGAATATACTGTCCCAAGCTTCAGGGGTCTGTACAGCTGTTTTCAGAGATACTTCTAGGGACCTGAAAAGTGTGAGTTCTTCCAACGTGCTATGATAAGGAGCGAGGTGTTTCCTCTCCACTGCCACAACAAGCTCCACCATGCCAGCACTCCTCCTCACCCCAGGACCAACCCTCAGAACTGTGACCCAGATCCAAGCACCGGTAAAGCAAGAGATCCCTGCCTCAGCCCTGGCATAGAGATCCTTGCAGTCCCCCTCTGATCAGCCACTTGATTCCCCCTCAGTCTGTGGGCCGGAAGCTCAGAAGTCAGCCACTGCCCTCCAGGTGGCTGAGATCTAGCTTCTTTTCTCATCGCAGTAACAGATTTTTCCCACTGACCTTCTAAGTTGTCTTTGGCGTTCGTGGGTTGAGAAGTCTGGAAACTGCCACAGCTGCCCGCGATTCAGTCCTCTGAGACCTGCTCCAGGGTCTCTGCGGCCTGCGTGCCCATGCTGAACTGTGCTCCTCTCCCAGCCCTGCACGATATACCTTTCTGATCAACCATCCAGGCTGTCTTGGGCTGGAAATTTGTTTTACTCTGTTTTTTTGTGGGTTCTGCTGCTTTAGAATTTGTTTAGAGCCATTTTTTGGTAGGTATTTGGAGGGGTTTGGGGGAGAGCTCTGGCACGTCACTGCTTTCCCTCCACCATCTTGGCTCTGCCTGGAAGAAATTTTTAAAAGCTTCCAACAAGCATTAAGAAAATATTAGTGCTCTGATTGCAAGATTTCAGTGAACACTGGTGCATTACATATAGTAAAATGTTCCTGCCTTTGTTGTTGCTGTTTTAGTGATCTGACTTTTGGGAGTTCGGTGGAAGTCCAAGGGGTACTGGTAAAAAGTCCTTATAAAAAGCAAAACGTGGAACTGAAGGCAGACAAAATTGAAGTCATTGGACATTGTGATTCTAAGGTATGCTGTTTGATTCTAGCTCGTACGGCCAAGTCTAGCTCGTATGGCCAATTTGGGAGATCGTGTTGAAAATATTTACAGCTTTCTTTTCAGCGTCCCTGCTTTTAATACACTCATCTACAAGACACTTGGCAACCTGAGGAATGCAGAGACAGCAGCAAAAATCATTTAGGTGTTAAAGCCTTAGATTAATGTGGGAAAAATAATTGGTTTTGCTTGTGCATTTCTGTAGTGTTTGTCACTGTTGAAACTGGGCTCTTTGACAGATGTACCAGCTTAGCTTGAATAACAGAAACAGCAAGGGCTGGACTGGTTCTTTTAAGTTCCTGTGTGCATAAATGCCCAACATGTGATAAGCAAAAGGCTTAAGTGAGGAGTTGATTCTTGGTTTTTCTTTCTAAATGTGAAATCTTCCTTCAGCTGGAATTTCAGTAATAGGAAATTCTGCTAAAGTGGAAATTTAGTAAATGCTTATTTCTGTTTTTGCCATAGTGCAGGTTAGAGTCATTTAAGTTGTATGTCTGTTTTGTAGAGTGCTGGAAAGATCGTTATCAAATATTTTAAGGATAAAAAACAAAGGAAGGAGAAGGAATATCTAATTATTTCAAATCAGAGTTTAGTTGATGTAAAGAAGACTGAAGTTAAAAGAGGTGAGGTAGGAAATTTCTTAAGCCACTTTAGATTAACACCTTTATTTTAAATCAGATCCAAATTTTGTATTTTTTCCTAGCATCAGCCACATAGCTTTGTATATAATGGTTGTATCATATGGCAAGGAATTCTGGTCAAATTATATAAAATTGGGTACTGAGACATCTGGAAAATAGACTGCCAGAAAAGAACATATGGAGCACACAGAAAATTGGATAATGATCAGTAACTTTTTCTTCCCTTTTTGAATTGTCATTTTGTCTTCATTTGATGGCTTTTTTGATTCTTGCCATTTATTTTTCAGTTCTTGAGTAGTCTTCTCCTTGCTAATGTTGGTGTGGATACCTAATGGCTCTTTGCTTTCTGTGTGGTGTCATTTGAATATAGGCATTAGAGAAAGGCTGGTTGGTTAATCCCAGTTTTCAGTTTATGTAGTCACATTTCTAAGGCTTCATTTGGTTTTGCTTTAAAAGCGTGTGTGTGTTCATGTGCATGTGCGTGTGCACGCACAAGTATGTATCCAGGACTTGGGAAAAAAGACAAGCCAAAAGGAAACAGATTATGGGTATAATAATTTTAATAAGTTCCTTTTTGTTACCTTTGTATTGTTTTCATGGAAATTTTTACTTTAATATAAAATTATGTACTTTACTGGCTCATTATGATGTTGTGTTTGTTGAGGGCTGTGCTAGTTTAGGACAGGTTCTGACAAGCCCTACCAAATTGGGAAGATTTCAAGTCTAGTCTTATTAAATAACTGTCTCTTATCCATGGATCAGCCTAAGGAAAGGCTTATCACCAGAAATTTCATTTGGGGGTGATAGAAATTATAGCCACTGTTTCTCAGGAAAACACTTTCTACCAAGAGTTTTAAACAACACTTTTTAATAATACTTTTTTTCTGAGGGGTAATGATCCATACACATTGTTGGAAGAACTAATGAAATCAGAGGTCCTTAAAATACTGAAGTATACAGAAATTTTTGCATGTTTTTTGACTGAAAACATATTCATGGAATCATTTTGCCTAGTGATATGAGAGCAGGAAGTTTTGTTTCAGTTAACAAGCATTTATTTAGTACCTACTTTGTGCAAGGCACTGTTAGGCATGAGGGAAACAAAGGTGAAAGCTGATATAGTTTCTGTCTTCAAGGAGGAATGAGTTGGGGAAGAGAGATTGATATATATAACAGATAACTCTAGTTTAAGTTAAAAAATGATGTTGTGAACAACCATATGAAAGAATGATTTAGATCACTAATGTAGGATATTGTCTGCAGGCCCCCTAGCATTTGCCTGTTGGGTCCTCGTAGCAGGGCTAATGCTCCACCCATGGGGTTCTAAGTGTAGTCTAATATAGTTGCTTTAAAGCCCTCATCTGCTGTGTTCCCCATTGTTGACTGTCAGTAATTACTGTCTGAATATAATTTTTCATATTATTTTTTTCAATGAGCAAAAATATTTTTTCTTTCCCTTCTGCACCCCCTCTCTTTGGAAAAAAAGAAAAATAAAATAAAAACAAAGCTTGGCAATGCATAACAAATATACATAATCAAGCAAAACAAATTTCCACATTAGCCTTAAAAAATATATATATATATATATATATATATATCTCTCCCTGTCTGCACCCTGAATCCATTACCTGTCTGTCAGGAGATAGGCAACATGTATCATCATTGATCCTGTGGAATGGTGGTTTTTCATTGTGTTGATCAGAGTTCTTAAACATCTTTCAGGGTCATTTGTTGTGTATAAATTGTTCTCCTGGTGCTGTTCACTTCACTCTATGAACTCATACAAGTTTTTTCAGGTTTCTCTTAAGTGTCATTTCTTATGGCAAATTGTAATTTCATCACATTGTTTACTATGATTTGTTCAGCTCTGTTTCAATTTATAGGCACCCCCTTAGTTTCCAGTTCTTTACTATGACAAAACCTAATATCATTTTGACCAGTGATCTCTCCTCGATATCACTTAACTTGAGCTTTTACAAAAGGATATTTACTGAGAAGATATAATAAAGATATAATAAGTACCAGTGGAGTACTTTGAAACCAGGAGCCTACTCCCCCTGACCACCTTGGTTCCTGGGAAAAATGGACTCAGACATCAAGTGGTGACTACCAGCATTCTTCCCACCAAGTTCATTTCTGGATACAGCATAGCCAGTGAAAGAGTCACTCCCTTCCCTGAAGGACAGGGGTCTGTCTTGGCTTGCCAGGTCTTTCTACTGCTATTTTGGGTCAACCAGGTTGCTCCTCAGAGTTGGCTTCTCACCAGGATTAGGTGCAGGAGTTCTGTTATGGTCTTAAATTGCTGCACTTCTGGTGGCTCTTGGCCTCTCCAAACTTACAAGTATATATTCTGTTCCCTTCTTCTCTTTCACTTAAGATAAGGAAAGAATAAACACAAACTATCCAAACTAATCCAATAAGCATTTATTAAGATCCTATTAAGTGATAGGTGCGTGGTGGGAGGCCTTGGGGATACAATTAATAAAAAGAAAGACAGTCCCTGCCCTGAAGGCACTTATAATCTAATAATATAATAATCACCAAAGTGAGACATCCTGGTGAGCATGGGGCCTGAGGCCCTTCCCCACCTAAAGGCCATCAACAGTTCTTCCTCTTCCTCACTTGAAAGCCTCCAGGAAAGAGACTGAACTTTTGTCTGTTCAGGACTTTCATTTTCACACATCATTCTAGCTCAGAAGCTACAACTTCTACACCTGTGCAATCCTCTGAAGCAGAAAGGGGAAGGACCCTTCTGTCATATCACACATTTCCTGAAGCAAACTCAGCACACTTTTACATGAGTTGGTACTAGACAGAGCATATTGCACATTATTCAAGGTTTGGGCCCTCATTGACTATTCCCCCTAATAATAATTAGAGAAATGCAAATCCAAACATCCCTGAGGTACCTCACACCCAGTAAACTGACAAAAGTTAGGAAGTGTTGGAGGGTGTGAAGAAAGAAAAACACATTAATGCGTTGCCTGTGGAGCTGTATATTAGTTCTGGAAAGAAGTTTGGAATTAGGCAAATAAAGACTAAAATGTCCAAACCCTTTGATTCAGACATTTCACTGCCAGGCAAATTAAAAAAAAAAAAGCTCCATAGACAATAGAGTATTTATAGCAGCACTTTTTGTGCTTTTTACCAAGACCTGAAAACAAATTAGATGCCCATCAATTGGGAAATGGCCAAACGAATTGTGGTATGTGAATGTAATGGAATATTACTGTGCTATAAAAGATGACAAACATGATACAGAGAAAGATTTAACATGAACTGATGGAAAAAGAAATAAGCAGTGCAAAAAAACCAAACAAACCCCAAAACAATATGAAGGGGGGAAACCACAAAACAAATGAAACTGAGTGTTGAAAATTTATAAAGACCTAGCATGACCTCAAAGAAATGTGAGAAGACACCTTCACCTACTCCTTTGTAGACGTTTAGGTTCACAAAAAACATCAGATTTTTTCAGTGTGTTAATTGGCTTTGCTGAATTATTTTTTCTTCCTCTTTTTTTTAAAAAAAAATTCTTTGTAGAAGATATCAGTAAAATCTGTTATTAAGAAAGAAAATAATGGTGTACATAGGAGAAGTCAGCAGTGTGGCATTTCTAGGATGGAGGGATCACCATATCTCCAGCTGGAGAAATCAGAAAATAAATTGTTAGTTGGCAACTCCAAAACTTGGAGTTGCACCTTACTTGTGTTTTGAAGGAGGGGAAGATGTCAGTATATAGAGGTTGGAAAGGAGGTGAGTATCTTTCAGACGTAGGGGATAGTATGTCTAAATAAAAGGATAGGGGAGATGGTAAGATAGATCCAGGAACAATGAATCTATTTTAGCTGGAACTTATAGTTCATGAAAAGGGGTACTGTCAAATAAAATCAGAAAGTAAAGTTGGGGTCAGGCTGTAGAGCCTTGAATGCCAGGTAAGAGAGTTTGTATTTTGATTGGTAAATACCAGAGGATTTCTGAAGGTTTTTTGGTCGTATTTGGGCAGAAAAAATATCTTCAGAGACAGAATTTTAAAAAATCTTTACAAATCTTCAGTAGTATACACCATTTCATGCAGTAGTTTTAAAAAAATTGGCCAGATAGAAGATGGTGTTCAGAACATCATGAGTATGAAGTGATGGTGGGTTTTCAGGAATATTTTAGGTGATCATCTTGATATTGAACATCTGTAATGTGTATGAGGCACTGTAGAAAAAGGATTTGGGATTTCAGTCAGTCATTTTTTAGGGAAGAAGGCAGGGTTCTTCCTTTGGAACAACAGAAGTGATATCACTTCTGAAATGTCCTGAGAACTGATTTAATAAGAGCAGTCCTTTCTCCATTGTCTCATTTGTTTTTATTGGTCTTTGGCAGACATTCCCTTTTAAATACAAGGAGAGATATCCTCTGCAATATATTCGACACTACCCTCACCTTCGATGTAGGACCAATGCCTTGGGCTCTATACTGAGGGTTCGCAGTGAAGCTACAGATGCTATACACTCTTTCTTCAAGGTATGTAATTTACTTCAATTTGGTTGATCTTCCTTTTTATTCATTTCTATGAGGTAAGTTAAAATGTTTTACCGAACTAATCCTTGAAGTTTACATATCAAGTATAAAATCCATTTTTTGGCTTTTAAAGCCTTGTATGACTGCCTTCCTACCTTTCCATTCATCTTACACTTTATTCCTGCCATGTAATCTAACAACACTGACTTTCTTGCTTTTGCTTGCACATGGCATCATCTTATCGTTGCTCATTACCCAAATTACATCTCCATGCCTTTTCACTGTCTGTCTTCCATTCTTAGAATGCTCTTTCTCTTTCAAGGCTGCACTCAAATCCTACCTTCTGCAGTAGGCTTTTCTCAGTCTCCTTCCCCTCCCTGCTGCCTGGCCTTTCATTCTGAGATTACCTCAACTCTACCCTCTCTGTGTATCTTATCTATACATAGTTGTTTGCATGTTATCGTTCACATTAAAATGTGAATCCTTGCGTATATGAAGTATTTTTGCCTTGCTTTGTATACCCAGTACTTAGCACAATTCCTGGTACCTAGTAAGCACTTATTAAATTCTTGTTAACTTCATATCATTTACTAATAATAACAACTTACATTTATATAGTGGGTTAAAGTTTATAGTGTATTTTAGATATATTATTAAATTTAATTTTCACAACAACTGAGAAATATCTCTGTTTTAGAGATGTGAAAATAGAATTAGGCATGTTAAGTGACTTGTTCTAGGTCATATGACTAGTAGCAGAAACAGAACTTGAACCCATGTCTTCTGGCTCAGAATCACAGTTTCAGAGTTGGAAGGAACTTCCCTACCAGCCATCTGGTCTATATCCATACCTGAAAAAGAATTTCCACTACAACATCCCCACTAAGTGATCATCCAGCCTTGTTGAAGGCCTCAAATGAATGGGAATCCAGTATCTCCTTAACACATCCCATTCCTCTTTCATATGGCTCTTATTCTTATTCTTAAGAAGTTTTTCCTGACATCAAGCCTAAATTTGCCTGTTTGTGTTTTCTACTCATTGTTCCTAGTTCTTCCCTGTTGGGCCAGGCAGAACAAATTTAATCCCTCTTCAATATGACAGTCTTTCAGATGCTTAAATAAGACAGCTATTATGAACCTCCTCAGCTTTTTCATCTCTAGGTTAGCTCAGTTTCTTTAACCACTTGATGGCTCATGTGACCCAGACTTGACGTCCTTCACCACTCTAATTGCCTTCCTTCAGACACTCTCCAGGTTATCATTGTCTTTTCTAAAATGTGATGTCCTAAACAGATCACAGTACTCTAGATCTGTTCTGATCAGAGCAAAATACAAAAGGACCTTCACCCCCTTATTCTTGGAAGCTCTGTCTCACTTAATATCACTCAAGGTGGCATTAGCTTTCATGTTTTTCATGTCACTCTATTAACTCTATTGAGCTTGAAGTCCACCAAAACCCACAGATATTTTTCAGAAAGGTTGCTAACCATTCCTTCATCTTCTTATACTTACAGAGTTGATTTCTTGAACATTTGTCCATATTCAATTGTGCCATATCAGATTCAGCCCAATTTTCTAGCCTGTCATGATTTTGGAGTATGCTCACTCTGTCATCCATTGTATTAGATATCTGTCCTACCTTTGTGTCAATTGCAAATTTATTAAGGTTTCTGGCTGTGCCCTTATCCTTATCATTGTTAAAAAGAGTGTTAAATAACATAGAGCCAAGCACAGATCTCTGGGACAATGCGACTGGATACCTCCTCCCATGGATATGCTTGTATGTGTGTGTGTGTGTGTGTGTGTATGTGTATATATATATATATATGTATATATATAAAAGCATATATATGTTCTACCATGCGTATTCCAGAATACACATATTCTACCATCTATAAGCATCTACGTATAAGCATATGTAGATGCTTATAGATGGTAGAATATGTGTTCCTTTAGTGCACGAACTGTTTAATTTTTGTCTTTGGATCCTTAGTCCTAGGCACATAGTACGTGTTATAATTAATAACAAAGCATTAATAAATGCTTTTTGATTGATTGAAACATTAATCATTGCTAGTTGGGTCTAGCCATTTAACCTGTTCATAATCTAATCTTACTGTTGTCTAGACCATAACTTTCCATCTTTCACATGAGAACTCTGCCTTGAGAGCAATGACTATGTTTTGCCTTTCTTTGTATCCCCAGTTCTTTGAATAGTGCTGGGCACATAATATTTAATATGCTTGTTATTTGACAGACTTAGAATAGTATGAAATGCTTTATCAGAAGTTTCACTAAAATCTAGGTAAACGGTAGCTATATACACACATATATGTGTCTACTTCTTTAGCCATACTATCAAAAAAGGAAATAGGGTTAATCTAGTAAGACCTGTTCCTAATGATGTCATATTGGTTGTTTTGTGATTAGTATTTCTTTTTCACGATGGTTCATTAAGCATCTCTGATGGCTAGCTAAATTCAGAAAGGCTCATCACCAGAAGGTTGGCCACAACATGATAAATTCTTTTGGTCAGAATGATTCTTTAAGCCATCTCCTAAGGCAGTGGTTTAGTCTTTGTATAATCGACCCATTTGGCAGTCTGGCATAACCCCTTATCAGAAAAATGTTTCCTCTGCCCATAGTTATCAAAAAAATTTTTTTTAAACTAATTCAAAGGACCTTGGATTAAGAATTTTTTCTTAAGGTGTAATTCTTCACAGGTGAAGGAATTACCCACAACCATAAATAATGGCAGTATTGAAGTAAGCATTATTTCTCTCTACTTTGGATGAGGAAAAAGGAGGGTGGAAAAGGAACTCAAGTGGTATATCTCTTTTTTCCTTCTTCTCCAGCAGTAGAGACCTAGATTCTTTACTCAGATGTATGGCTTTTGGGATGTTGGGAGAAAAAGAATGTGCAGACAAGAGAAAAGGGGAAAGGAAAGGAAAGGAGACATCTTACTAGATATTTTTTCTGCCTTGAAAATGAAGAAATAGATATTCATATAGTATCTAGAGGTTTCCAGGAAACATAGAGAGAACATCTTCTTTCTGGCCAGCTGCAGTCTGAACTTGCCTTCCATATAGTCAGAACTCAGAGGTGATTTGTGAAAAAACTTTTGTATCAGCTGTCATCCTTCCCAAGGCTTTGCGGGCTGAGAGAGGAAGAGAGCTGTCAGCAGCATTTCACTTACAGAGTTCTTAGTAGCTCCAGGAACTGAGTGGTTTGTTTTGTTTTGTTTTGTTTTGTTTTTTTTGTTTTGAGATAGTATTACTCTTCCTGTTGGTTTTTTTTAAAATTGGGACATTTGCCTCCTCTATTGTGGCACCTCTCTTGTACTTTACATTCTTTCACGTCACTGATAGTGGTTCAGAAATCACATGATGATTTTTTTCAATACCTGATGATGTAGTTTATCTGGGGTAGGTGACTTGAATTTATCAAAGGCAACTAAGTGTTCTTTCTTGATCTTCTTACTTATCTCGGGTATCAATTCTCTATCAGTTATTTTTGTTCTCTTTCCAGTCCAAAGATCATTTACCCTTGCAGAGAAACAGAAACAAAATAAGCAGCTCTGGTACCTCTCTGTTGTCAGTTATCATTGTTCCATCTACCTTGAGCTATGGTCCTATCCTTTCTCTGACCTTTGTCTTTTTTTCCAATGTGACTTGAATTCTTACCTCACCAGGCTTTCCTCATTCTGATTTGTCACACTCCTGGTGCTGTTTTTAATTTTTACAGGACTCTGCCAAGCTTTTATATTCATCTACTATTACTTTCCCTTGCTTACATATTGAATACATATCTTTTAAAGATAAGGTTGATTGTTGCATCCTCTGTGTATCCATATTGGTCTTTTTGGAAACTCCCATTTTTTTTTCCTCTTTGGAATTGTTTTTCCTTTGTATCTTCAATATTCCTTCTTGAGTGCTTCCCCTCCCTCCTTGACTGTTTTCATTTGTAGGATTTTTGTCTGTAGGATCATCCTGCTCTTCCCCAGAAACTTTTGGATTCTGTTCTCTTAAAATCTAGGGTGCACATTAGACTGTCTGGCTTTCTTCTCTGGCAGAAATTTTAGGAGAGTAGTCTCTTCTGCATTAGTTTCCCATCATTCTCACCCTAGCAATCAACGTCTCCCTGGTGGTGAGTATTCAGATACAAAATAGAACTTACCCCTGTTGGTTCCTTCACCTTTTAAAGGATGAAATTATTATTGTAGATTTTTTTTGTGTGAGGCAATTGGGGTTAAGTGACTTGCCCAGGGTCGCACAGCTACTAAGTATCAAGTGTCTGGTCTGAGAACGGATTTGAACTCAGGTCCTCCTGACTCTAAGGCTGGTGCTCTATCCACTGCGCCACCTAGCTGCCCCGGGATGAAATTATTATTAAAGCAAGTCAAAAAGCTATTATTTGCTGTTTTGTTTTGTTTTCAGAGAAAGTGCGTCACAAATATCTGGATAATTAAAGTTTTCTGTTACTTTTGTGCCTCTGTTTCAGGTTTATGGTAGTTTCCTCAACTTTTCTTGCATTTCTTCTTTCCTCGGTAGTGATAGAATGTGATGGAAAAAAAATCTCATTTATTTTCTCATTGATCTTAATTCAAATGCTTTCCACCATGTTTTGCTTCCTCTGCTTCCCTCCTCCTCAGTTTCCTTAAGTGAGAATACCTTTTTAGTATCACCTCTTTCAAATGAGTATACATCCTAATATTACTTACATAATAATATCTCTCTCTGCTGCTCTCTGCCCCAGGTGTCTTGTTTCTTTCAAATAAAGCGTACCCACCATGGCTATATTACAGTGCATGAGGCTTACACCAACAAATCTCAATTAAATCTGTGAGGTCAAATTTGCCTCCTTGTGTTAGGCCCTATAATTTCTCTTGTTGCCAAAACTTTGGGCATTTATGCATAACTAATGGAGGCTCTGGAGTTTACAACTGGCTGCTTTATTGGATTTTGCCTCCTGTGAGTTTCTGATCTTAGCAGCATTCCTCCTACATTGTACGATCTCTTTCTATTTAGTTTGGTGAGTGTATTTGGCAGTTTTCTCTTGCATCACACTGTCACTGTGTTGGCATATATTTATTATTCTTAGGCCTAAACAAAATGTGTGTATATATGTGCATGAATGTGCCCATGTATCACTGCCACATGGTTTTATTGAATACTTGTTTATGTGCATAGCTCTTTGTTGGGTATTGCAGGAACTTTGGAAAAAACATGGAAACTACAGTCCTTTTTACGACCATAGTCCTGCTGAAGTAAACTAGACTGCAGGTACTTTGACTTGGACAATTCTGTTTTTCAGACAGCTTCTGCCAGGAGAACTGCAGTGAAGAAAATGTAGGCTTGGTAGGAAAGAAACTGTAGGGTAAGAACCCATGGGAATGATGGAAAGAAAGAGACAGCTGATCTGGGATTAGAGATTATCCAACCTTTCCCCGCAGTAGATGGGGGGTCTCCCTTTGTCAGTGTTGACTCTATAGAAAACATAGAGAATCATACCATTCAGTTCAAAGGAAAGAAATCAATACTTCCTTTTGGATTGTCTGTGTTGCTTTTCTAGGTTATGTATGGTCTGCATTTTAACATGCAGACCAATTTAACATGCCCTTCCCCTACACAGAGGTGGGGAACCTGTGGCCTCGAGGCCACAGGTTCCCCACCAGATCCTCAAGTGCCACCCTTTGACTGATGATTGAATTCAGTCAAAGGGCTGCACGTGAGGACCTACAGGGCCACATGTGGCCTCGAGGCCACAGGTTCCCCAACCTTACCCTGTAACCTCTATCGTATATGTGAAAATTAATACAATCCTAGCCTAGTCTCAGCCCTCTTAGGGTTAATGTAGGACTCTTTCTTTAATAAGCTGTGTCAGATCCAGTTTCTAGAGGAGTGATACTATATGAAGTCTAAAGAGAAATCCTTTTAATCAGCCAGAAGAAAAATTCACGAGGCACTGTCACTTCATTTTAGTTTTAGATCTTCACCATGCATTCTCTCTGTCTCTCCTGCCTGCCATATGGATGTGCAGTAATTTCTTGAAGCACATGCACACAAAAATTTTGGTTAAGGTCTAAAAATAATCTTTCTTCCCATATGGCACCAACTACTGATAAAGTACACCTGCTGTTTAGAAACATGCATAGAGTTCTTTAGCCACTAGGTGGTGGTACCTGCAGTCTTATAACAGCACTCTTGAAGAATTGAGTGTTAAGACTTTTAGTAAAGAAGACAACAGATTTAAAAGTACATACTTCCTGAATACTACAGATTCATAGATACGTACATATATGTGTGTGTGTGTGTGTGTGTGCATATACACATAATATATAGATTATGTATATATATATATATGTATATTTTCTCAGAACAAAACTTTAAAAATATACTACTTTATCTCCACTGGTTGAAATCCTTTTCTTCCTTTAAGGCCCAACTCAGGTGCCATCTTCTGTATGAAGTTTACCTTGATTTCCTTCTAGCTGAACATAATCTCTTTTTCTCAGATTTTCCTAGGGTACTTTCTTTGGATCTATTTTTTGCTTTGTTACATTCTACTTTGTATCATACTTATTTGTGTGCAGATCATATCTCCCTTAGAAGAAATTAAATTTCTTGGGAGCACGAACTGTTTGCTTAATACAGATTCTTGTTTATAGTAGGAAACTATAAATGATTATTTAGTTGGATTTGTTGATTGTTTCTAAAATGCCTTTTGCAGTCAGCTTGGAACCCAAATAAGCAGACTGGAAAGAATTTTGTCTAAAATATGAATAAGTAACCTCTGAGTAAAGTTTTGATAAACTCTCCTTCGAGCAAAGCATGTAAACATTATAATGATTTTGGCTGCTCAGACACCTTTTTTTGCTCTTATTGAGATTCTTAGCGGTGTTCTTGATAGTCAGCAAGCATTGTTTAAGGTCTAACTGCTAGGCATGAACACTTATGCCCCCTTTTTCCTCATTTTTTTTAAAACTTTTTCTCTGTTGGTACCTGTAGTTTGCCTATGGCATCTGGGTGCTTTTTATCTTTACCAGTGGCCCTCAGGTCTTAAGTTTTGTGTTTTTTTTTTTTACCTTTGCTAGAAAAATTAATACTATTTGATGACTAAATCTGTGAACCCAACTTTTTGACTTAGAGGATCCATAATTTGGTTAGTAGGATGTGCCAGAGCTTGTGTTCTGCTGGTGTAGCTAAACAGAACATACAGTTCTCTCTGTACCAGAGGTGAACCTAGGTGTATGGAGTGATTTGTATTACTTGTGAATTTATAAACAACCTAAGTGATGCTTTAAAAGTTTACAATATTTTTTCTTATGTCTTTGAGCATTCATGAACTGGAAATTATATTTTGCTTTAATATTTTCCCTTTCTCTTCTTTCCTCTGGATTCTTCATTTTGTTTACTATGTTTGAGCTTACAGGTGATTGCATTTCATGTGGAATAAATGATTCATATACATAATTCTTGCCTCCCAGGAGATAAAAATTTTATGCAGTAATGTTATTGATTACATCTCATTGGTTCTTCAAAATGTACTTGTTATAGCACTTCTGGGCATATTGCACTCATATTTAGTACTTTTTAAAGTCTTTTCTGAGGCTCAAACTTTGTCTCTTAATATATACTAAATTACATCATGAGGAAAGTAGTTGACTGAATCCCTTTTGCCTGTCTCTCAACTACTTGAATTTACTTTGTTTTGGAAGGAGATAGAAATTGAGAGATCCCTGTTCTCAGAGGTTTTCTCTTAGAATGCTGGGACATCATCATTTCTACCAGTTCTGTAGCTGGAAATTTGTGTTATTTTATATATTTGTTCAAGGCTAATGTTATAGGTTGAAGCAACACTACGGCTTTTTTGTAGTATGAATTCATCCTTTGCCTTACCTTGATGCATTTGTATACTCCTGAATAGTCTGTGACCTATCTAATTCCCTAATCAGAATAAGAAGAGCATAACCTTGGGGTTACTGGGTTATTTCAGTCCCACTAGCAACCTTAGTGTAGCTTTTGTGGTTTACTAATGGAAATATTGTCAGACTTTTGATCTGCAGGGTTTTGTTGGGCGCCTCTGTAATGGATACATCTAGGCACTGATGCTCAGGCTTTTCCTTCAGGCAAAAGGAAGTCTCTGTATGTGAAATGCATTGCTAACAGTTTAATGTTAGTGTCTTCTCATAAATCGTGTCTGACTTTTTCATCGCCTGTTTGTTTCTTTACTCTGCTAATTTTCCTACCTTTTGATGGTTCATATACATGGAGCACACAGTTTCCTGAATAGCATGACACACATTGATCACTTTGTATTCCCTCAATGACATGGACAACTTTATCATGTACCTGCCTTTATTTTTAGCAATTTAATGTATACATATCTGGTTTTCCTGGCTCTATTATAACAACATTTCTGTAGTGTTGTAAACCTTCTTTAAGGTTTACAAAACACTTTATTCATAACAACCCTGTGAGGTGGGTGAGGCAAGTCCTATAGTTCCTACATACAAATGAAGGCACCAAGGTTCAGGGAGTGTAAGTGACTGTCAGGATTACAGAGCAAGTGTTATGTGATGATTAGACCCACATCTTCTGACTCCAAGTCTAGTGCTTTTTCTTTTGGACCACACTGCTCAGAAATACTGACTATGGCCGTAAACTTCTTGTAAATCATCCTTAGGCCCTGGCAATTGAAGTAGGCAGTATGGAATAAAGGAAGCCATCCTTGTTCACACATCCCTTCCCCCATTCTCCAGGAAACAAGGAAAAAGGATAGGAACAGTTTGCAAAAGTGAAAATATAAACTACTAATAACAACCCAAAGAGTGTTCAAAATTAACAATAGAAGCTAAATATGTACCCAGTTATTAGAGAATGACTAAACAGTCAGTTATGGAGGCAGCCAGATGGTTCAGTGGATAGAGTGCTGGGCCTGAAGTCAGGAAGACCCAAGTTCAAATAGGATTTTATATACTCACTAGCTGTGTGACCCTGGGCAAGTCACTTAACTTCTGTTTGCTTTTCACTGGAGAAAGAAATGGCAACCCACTCCAGCATCTTTGCCAAGAAAATCCCAGACAGGGTCATGAAGAGTCAGACATGACTGAACAACAACTATAACAACAAACCAATTATGATTTATGATGGAATGGACCATGATTCCACTATAAAGAAAGACAAATATGAAGAATTCAGAGAAAGATGGGAAGACTTATATAAATTGACGCAGAGTGAAGTACGCAGAACTAGGGAAATAATATACACAGTGATTACACCAATGTAAATAAAGTCAACATGTAGTGATGGCTGTTGTTGTTCAGTTTCAGTTGTGTACAACTCTTTGTGACCTTATTTGGAGTTTTCTTGGCAAAGATACTAGAGTGGTTTGCCATTTCCTTCTGCAGTTCATTTTACAAATGAGGAAACTGAGGCAAACAGGGTTAAGTGATTTGCCCAGGGTCACACAACTAATAAGTGTCCGAAGCCAGATTTGAACTCAGGAAGATGAATCTTCCTGACTCCAGGACTAGCACTCTATCCATTGTGCCATCTAGTTGCTAGCTATAGTGATGGCAGAAATCATCAAATATTATCATCACTGTTAATACTGTTTTGCAAAGTTAAAGGGCACATTTCCTACTTTTTGTTAACAATTTATAAACTGTGCTGTGGGAGATATGTCAAAGAGTATTTGTTCAGTGTTTTTGGTAAGTGTTGGTTGTGTCAAAAGAATATGTATCAGTGAATTTAAATGAAAAGCATTGACCTGCGAAATAGGAATGTTAGTTAGTTTGGTCACCTTGAGCAAGTCACTTCCCCTTCTCATCTCATCTCTGAAACTACAGGTGTGGCTTAGATCAGTGGGATCAAACTGAAAAGGAAATGTGGGCCACTAACCGTTAAAGGATTACTGAGGGCTACATGTTAACTTAGTTTTAAAATGTAATGTTATGTATATTTTATTGTATTTTTACTTATCTTGTTAAATATTTCCTGATTACATTTTTATCTAGCTTCACCTGTTTGTTTGACACCTCTGGCCTAGATGATTATCTGGATTCCTTTCCTAGTTCTACAGTTTTTTGTAATGTCATATTGTGCATAGTAGGCACTCGGTAAGGTTAATGAATGATTAATAGTCTTTTGTGGGTATTTTCCTTGTTGGGGGAGGCTCTCCATTTAATTGGAGTATGGTTTAACATTTGTGCCTTGGCTTTGATGTTACTAATAACTGAGACTCTTGTAATTGTGTTTTAACAAACGTCTGCTAGAAAAGAATTTTTTTTCTATTCCAGGCTAATGGCTATCTACATATTCACACACCGGTGATCACATCAAATGACTGTGAAGGAGCTGGGGAACTCTTTCAAGTTGAAGTAAGTTGTGCTTCAGAATGTGGAGGCTATATTGATATTTATAATTTTCAACCTTCATGGTTTGTTTTGAAGGTAATGGAAGTTCTTTGAGTGAGGACCATTATAGTAATAGCTTACACTTAATAAATAGTTCCTTTGTTTTTCAAAACATTTTACCCATGTTCTCATTTAATGCTTGTGAAACCCTGAGAGTTAGTTAGTGAAGTATTATCCCCATTTTACGGACAATGAGAACTAAAGCTTGGAGACATAGTCTTGATTTGCTAAATAAGCCAGCCCAGTCAGAGCTGAGACGTGAACTTTGAGGCCTTTTGTAATTATATGTAGTGCCAAGTACTATTCTAGGCACTGAAGGTACAGACACAAAAATAAAATAGTCTCTGCTCTCAGGAAGCTTATATTCCATCTGGGGAACCATGTATACATATATTCAAAATTAGTACAAGCTAATGAGGGGAGATAGAAACTAATATCTGGGGAGATAAGGAACAGAGCTTGGAAGGAAACCACAGATTTTAAGAAATGGAATTGAGGAGGGAGTGCATTCCAGACATGAGGGACAGTCAGCAAAAAGGCACAGAGATGGGAGAGACAGTGTCATGAGTGAGGAACATCAAGGAAGCCAGTGTGGTACATGAAGAGGGGAAGCAGTGTACAACAAGGGTTGAAAAGTCAGTTGGAGCCAGGTTGTGAAGGGCTTTAAATACTTAATAGAATAGTTTATATATGCTGCTAGAGGCAGTAGGAAGCCAGTAGAGTTGATTGATTATAGGAGTGACATGGTCATATCTGTGCATTAAAATATATTGGGGAGAGGACTGATTAGGGCAAGGCACTGCAGCAATTTGAATGAAAGCAATTTGTGTGAGTTGTGGAAGTTTGAAATGAGAAGTTTGGTCAGATAGATATCTCTATCTATTTCATTATTTATCATTATGTAATAGTTCAGCATCTGCGCTTGGGAAGGGAAATGGAGAAAATTCACACACAAGTCTTATGTGTCCAAAAGAGATTTATTAAATGATATCTTACACAGTTGCCTGCGGCCTCGGGAAGGCTGGAGACGGGAGGGGTGCTCCATTCCTCAACCTTTGTGCAGATACTGGTTTGGGGACATGATCACTCATACAACTTGGATTGCATTTGCAATCCTTCCAGTAAAAGAGTAACTGTCCTTACTATCTGCCCTGATATTCATTACTCACTAAGTTCCGAACTTAGTGTCTGCCTTGCCACAATGCCCTCCATTACCCCCAGACATTGCCATCCGACCTGTTGTTACATCCTCAGAACTCCCAGTCTTTGTCATACACTCTACCACCATACCATAAGGACTGCTGGGCCCTTATATCTGCCCATACCTGAACCCTCTCCGATGTGTGTTGTTTTCCCTAATTAGAATATGAGTTCATTAACTGTCTTCCTTTTGCATATGTATACTTAGCACCTAGCTCAGTGCTTGGCACATAGTAATTGCTTAGTAAATGCTTTTCCATTGTTTTACATATAGGGGTGGTAATGTGGCAACTCTTCAGATGGTATCTCAGCTTTCCCCTTTTTTATACCAAAAAATCTGTCTCTGATATGTTTTGGGGTTGCTTCATCGATTTCAAGGGGTTACAGAGTTGATAAATAGTAGGAAAGCAAGCTGTTAACTATTCCTGCCCATTGCAGACCTAAACTTTGGAATTTTTGAGCGTTGTATTTAGTTAACAGAGCAAAGAAGGAAGAAAGGGATGTAGGTAGAGAATCCATTCACATGAATGAATTTAGATCTTTTTTTTTTTAAAACAAAAAAGCCTTTATTAAGCATTTATTTACTATGTGCTAGGCACTGTGCTAAGTACTGGAAATATAAATACAAACAAGCAAAACAGTTTCTATCCTTGGGGAGCCTTTTTTTTTTTTAATTTTTTTCAATGGCCAGAAAACAATTTTCTTCCCTCCACCCCCAGTAAAAAGAAAAAAGAAAAGAAAAATAGAACCCTTGTAACAAATATATGTAGTCAAACAAAACAAATTACCACATTGACCATACTGAAAAAATATCTCATTCTATATCCTGACTCCTTTCTCTGTCAGGAATTAGATACTATGCTTCATTATTGCTCCTCTGGAATCATGGGTGGTCATTAATCTTTCAAAGTTAATTGTTTTTACAATGCTCTTATTATTATATAAATCATTGTCTTGGTTCTGCTCACTCAAAGGGAATAAGCATTTATTAATTTATTTGTTTGTTTGTTTTTGTTTGTTTTTGCAAGGCAGTGGGGTTAAGTGACTTGCCCAGGGTCACACAGCTAGTGAGTGTTATGTGTCTGAGGCCGGATTTGAACTCAGGTCCTCCTAACTCCAGGGCCAGTGCTCTATCTACTGCACCATCTAGCTGCCCCAGTAAGCATTTATTAAGCACCTACATGGTACCTACAGGCACTGTGCATCAGTTATCATATAAGTCTTCTCAGGTTTCTTTGAAACACCATCCCTTTTGTCATTTCTTATAACACGGTAGTAATCCAAGACATTCATATACCATAATTTGTTTAGCCATTTCCCATCAGATGAGCATCCCCTTAGTTTTCAGTTCTTCACTTTTAGAAAAAGAGTTGCTATCAATATTTTTGTTCATGTGGGTCCTTTTCCTTTTTCTTTGGGAGCATAGGACTAATTGTAGTGGTATTGCAGGATCAAAGGGTGTAAGGAGTTTAGTGACATCTTGGGCATAGTTCCAAATTACTTTCTAGAATAGCTGTACTAATTCACAGTTCTACAAACAGTGGATTAATGTACTTAATTTTTCAATAACCTTTCCAATATTTATTAATTTTTTTCCCTTTTTTATTGTCAGTCTGAGGGGTGTGAGGTAGAACCTCAGAGTTGCTTTAATTTGCCTTTCTCTAATTATTAGAGATTCAGAACATATTTTAAAAGTATAGCTCTTGGTAGCTTGGATTACTTCCTGTGAAAACTGTCTGTTCATCTTTGACCATTTACCAGTTGAGGAGTGGCTTTTATCCTTACACATTTGGATCAGTTCCCTATATGTCTTAGAGATGAGACCTTTATCAGAGAAACTTGCTGCAAAGATTTTTTTTCCCCAGTTACCTGCTTTCCCTATAGTTATAGCTGCATTGGTTTTGTTTGTGCTAAAACGTCTTAAATTTATGTAATCAAAATTGTCGATTTTATTTTCTTTGACCTTCTATTCCTTATTTGGTCATGAACTCTTCTCCTACCTATAGATCAGAAAAGTAGTTTCTTCCTTGCTTCTCTAATTTGCTTATAATGTCAGCCTTTATGTCTAAGTTATGATGTACTCATGTAGAGTTATTCTTTCTATATGGTGTGAGATATTTGTCTCTATCTAGTTTTTGCCAGATTCTTTTCCTGCAGTTTTTGACATGGGCCAGTTCTTATGAAGCCCACTCTTCATATCCTTGGCAGAATTTCTAAGAAACTGGTCCATGCACAGGTGGTCAGAGCTCATATAGAGAACAAAGGTGTCAAAATTTGTTCATTAAATTTCAGATGTAGGGGGCAGCTAGGTGGCACAGTGGATGGAGCACATCAGGAGGACCTGAGTTTAAATCTGGCCTCAGACACTTGACACTTACTAGCTGTGTGATCCTGGGCAAGTCACTTAACCCCATTGCCTAACCAAAAAAAGCAAAAAAAAAAAAATTCAGATTTAACTCTTACTTCTCTTGTGCCAATCTTAAGACTCTACAGCATGATTCTTAATCTGGGGTTCGTGAACTGAGTTGGGGAAAAAATTATACCTTTTGTTCTCTAATTTTTGGTTTCTTTTGCAATCCTATGTATTTTAATTTTTTGCATTTAAAAACGTTTCTGAGGATTCCCTATGCTCTATCAGATTGCCAGAGGGGGTTCATGAGATAAAAGAAGGTTATGAACTCTTGCACTGAAGTATGTTGTAGGCACAGGGAACAGTTAGCCTTTTTAAAAAAAATACTTCTTATTGGCGTGTCTTGCATATGTGAGGGGGAGTTAGCAAGAAATTGTCCAAAGCTAGAATAACGAAGGGAGAGGCTTGAGGCATCATAATTTGTGCCAGTGACCTCGTGTGGTTGTTGTGAGAAAAGCACCATATCAGTGTGCATTATTATTAACTACATTGTTCCTCAGTGTACTTTCCATTACTGGGCTCACACTCAGTTTGGTAGTACTTTCCAGCTTAGTAGTACCCAATAAGCTGTCACTCTGCGTGTGTGACCTTTTAAAACCCAAGGTCATATCCCACATACATGATGGAGATATTAAAATAGGACTTTAGTGAAGGCCTGGAAATTAGTCCTTTACTAAAACCAATCCTTGAAGAATATACAGGAAACCATTCAGCTTTTAAAACCCAGATGTTTTCTCATAGTATTAATGAAGCAATAATGGACATTGTGTGATCTACAAGCAATATTTATAGCTGGGTCCTTACTTTCTCTTTTTCTTTCTTTTTCTTTATATATTGAAGTAAGAATTACTGTAAATATTGCATTCATCCTTAATAGAAACCATCCTCTTTAAATAATATCTCTTTAGAAGGGTATGTGTGCAACATGACTTAGGTGGAAATATGTTTAAGATGCTCATACGTGGATAGCCGTCTTGGAAGAAGGGGGTAGTAGAGGAAAATTTTAGAACTCAAAATCATAAAAGCAAATGGTGAAAACTAAATAATTTTTTTAAAAAAAGAAAGATGAAGTGAACTGGGATTCAAATGCAAAAAAAAAAGCGTGTGTGTATGCATGTGCATATGTGTGCTTAAGATATGTGCACTCATATACTTACTAGTGATACTCACTAACGATAATCCACACTTAGATTTTGTACAACCTGGATTTTTAGAAAAATATGACATATATTAGACCAGTAGGTTACATTTTAAATTCTCATTGACCCCAAAGTAGAAAAAAGTTAAATGACAAGAAAAGTTATGATTTAGAATAGGAATTTTAAAAAATGAATACCATCGTGATAACAGGAGACACATGTAAAACATCTAAAAAAACAGGCTGTTTGTTGAAAGAGCCCTAACAATGTTAAATATGGAGAGTATAAGCAAGACAAAATTTTTAAAAATCTCAAATTAATTCAGTAATGTGAATAGTAACAGATCTGAATAATAGTAATTGTATATTTCTGACTTAAAAAAAAAACGAAACCCTACAATTTGGTTATAAGCGCCAAATCTAATTTATCAGATGAATGTGAATAAATAGGAAGGAAAATAAAGTTTTTGAGTTTAATGAATGAAAAGAATGCTGAGTTCATAATATTTAGAACTATAGAGTTGAGTAATTTTTTTGTGTAGTCAGTCTTACGTAATTAGAGAAATGCTACAGTTCTAGCTAGCATAGTCCTTGGCTCTTGAGTTCTTTGACCTTGAAGTTACTGTCAAGATTTTCAAAATAATCAGCATTTGCATTTTAATAGTGTCCCATCTCTACTGTTTTCAAAAAATTACAGCTTCTGAGATTTGCCATCCACTACTGCTTCCTTCTTGGAAGAGTTTATGTTCCTGACCATCCTAGCAATGGCAGCCTTCTTCCTCAAAAGGGTTGAAATGATAATTTTCCCCCAGTTTCCTTCAGGACAGATTAGCAGAGATTAGACTTTTGATAGCCCATTTTTTAAAAAAATCCCTTGAATTAGAGAGTACTGAAGTTTAATCACCTGCCACCTTGTTGAGCTAACTAGAATTTGTGGCTTTTACTGAGACCTCCATGTTTAGCCTCTTGCTTTTCCTGAGGGTTCATCTGCATTTGCTGTTATTGCCAGCATTGAGGCTTTGATCCCAAAGACGTCAGTAAATACTTAAAGATAAGTACAAATCTCTCCCCTCTCTGCTCAGGAGCAGCATTAGAGTGAGTGGTGGTAAAAGAAAGTGTGTTCCATCCCAGCAATCTTTTCTTACTTTCTACTTCTAGCACTACTTGAAATCCTTGGTTTATTTTTAACTTGGAGATCATCACAGCAGCTTAATAGGAAGAAATAGCCCTTAAAGCATTCATTAACATTTAGTAAGAATCTGTTATGGACAGGACTCTTGTATTATGTACTGTAAGGTATAGAAAGGTAAGGAAACAGACTAGGAAAGGTAAAAGGACCTGCTTTTAGATCCATGGCTAGAAAATGTTTGAGAGAGCATTTGACACCTTGGCCTTTGGATTCAAGGTTCAGTGTTCTCTCTATTATATCATGATTCCTCGTGCATAAGACAAATCTAGGTCTTTTCCATAAAGTTGGTGAGTTAAAAGGAAAAAGGAAAGTTTTGCTGTTTTGTTTTTTTTTTCAATTCACTCTACTGAAGTCACTCAACCTTCTATATATGTCTGTGTATTCTTTTTTCATTGCCTTGAGACCCTGAGGCTTTAGACGTGTGTTTAACCTTGAAAATGCTCGAGAAACAACCCAAGCAAAGCAACTCTGAAACACCTGTTTTGGGACTGGGTTAGATGGAAGAGAGGGAGGTAAAAAGAGCAAGAATTATGTCATACAATCTTCATAATAGTCCTTTCATTTGTTTTTCGTTGGAATATTTTTAAAGGATGTGTTAGCTTTCAGATGGAAAGTTATAGATAGCTTAAATAAGAAAGACATCATGGTGTAGGGGAAGGTCGCTGGACTGGAAGTTGGGAACCCCAGGTTCTGGTCCCAGTGCTGGCAATAATTAGCTGCCAGATATTGAGTAAGTCACCTTACTTCTCTGCCTCAGATTGTGCCTTTTAAAATGACAGAGTCTAGGGAGGCATCATGGTACAGCATAAAAAGTACTCACTTTGGAGTCAGAAGACTGCATTCATACCTCCACTTTGCACTTTACTTCTTTGAGTAAAATTGTTGGTGCTGGAACAAACCAGGACTGAAATGAAACCCAAATCAGAAATTTAGGAACCAATGTGGGTTTATTGAGTTAACCAGCAAGGGAGTAAAAGCTCCCAGAAGGAACAAAAAAGACAAGGCTTATATGGGTTTCAATTTAGGCAGGAGGTGAATTGGTTATGATGTACCTCAGGATTTGACTGGGCTTGTTGCTGGGACCTTACAGGGTGGGGATAGAGGATGTGGCATCCCTTGATTGAACAGCACTTGTTGCTGGGGCTAGTGGCAGGAAAGAGTCTTCTTCAGATTAGCTGTCTCTTGTAACCCTACCCTAATAGATAGGACTGTCGTTGCTATTTCAGCAGTAAGGAAGGTTACAGACAAGGTAGAGGTTGAGAGACAAACAGGGTTGAGGGCAAGATAGAGGAACTGCAAACAAAATAGAGTTGCTTTGGCTTTCCCTGCTACCGTCACTACCCATGTGACTTGGATAGCCTCTAGTGGGCCCTCAGTTTGCTCAACTCTAAAATGAGGGATTGGACTAGATGACCTTTAAACAATAGACCCTATAATTTATAGCAACTGTGTATATTGGCTCTAACGAACTCCGTCTTTACCTCTGCCTCATAGAGTCACTCTTTTTTCTTTTTCCTCAGGCATCATCTTCTGCATGAAGCCTTTTTTGATTCTCTAAATGCTAGATAATACCTTCCCTCCCATTGTATCAGGAGTAGATGGGATGTTCAAGGAGAGATAGCGCCTCTGGTGTGAGGGCTTGCTGGGCCTATTTCAGGGTTTCTCATCTACCCTTAGTGTCTACCTGGCCCTCAGCTCTCACCTGTGGCTCCTAGAAGCTGTAGCAGGCACCATGGCCATACCCAGGGAAAAACATCTCAGGCAGATTGGCTAAACCAGATTGAGGGTAGCTGACAGGCCTGAAACCCATCTGTGAGTTAGGGGCATGTGTACCCCAAGCACATGAAGACTTCCCCCAACAGAATGGGTAGATAAGAACAATTTATTCCAATGAACATAGAGCAAACACTGTGGAGTTCTTAGAGCTTGATCAGTCATTGAAGATGCCAGGGTCATCCACTGCATCCCGTGCCATCTCCAGTAGTCTTGACTTGTTTTGTCACTGGACCTCAATGACTGGAAGAGACAATGAAGCTGACAACTTTGTTGCACCTCTGCCTCACTTAAATCCAGTTCATGTGCAAGGCAAGACATCACCCCATGATGTCATTGGTCCTCTTCAAAAATGAAGGACAAACAACAACGTTAATAACATCTTGTATGTAACTAGTTTATGATATCTCTATATAGCTATCTGATATTTGTGTGCTGTATGTATTTTTATATATACTTACTGTCTCCCCTGTTAGAGTGTAAGCTCATTGTGAGTAGGGATTATTTCAGATATAACTAGTAGCTCTAATATCATTTGATCATAATGAGCTAATCATTAGTATGAAGATTCATTATCATAGAATCACAGAATTTCAGAACTGGAAAGAATCTCAGTGGTCATCTAGTTCAAACCATATTTCCAGATACTTCTCATGACAACACATCTGATAAATGGTCACCTAGCATTTACTTGATACCTTCGCTTGGGGAGGAGCCCACTATATCCTGAGGTAGTTCATTCCACTAATGATTGTTAAGAAGAGTTTTCTTTCATCAAGCCTAATTTACTTCTTTGTGAGATGTACCCATTGTTTTTAGTTCTGCCATCTAGAGCCAAACAGAATAAGTTTAATCTTTCTTCCACATACATTTAAGTACTTTTAGATAGCTATCATGCCTCACTGAACTTTCTCTAATGTTTCTGGTTTCTTTAGTCAATCAATCAATCTAATCAATAAGTATTTACTAAGCACCTATTTTGTACCAGGCACTGTGCTAGGGACTGGAGATATATGTACAAAGAATGAAAGGATCTCTATTAATGATGAGTTTATGTTCTAGTAGGGAGAAGACAAGTATATATAAAAATATATACCTCATACATATAAAGTTAATAAGTATACACACATGTGTAAAATCATAGAGTAGTCACATACGGGATTTTATGAGGAGGGTGCTAGCATTTAGAGAATTAGGAAGTGCTTCTTGCAAAAGATAGTGCCTGAGCTGCATGTTAAAAGAAGAAAGGGCCCAGCAATAAGAGGCAGAATGAGAAATTCCATTTAAAATTACTGTAGACATTATAAAATATTTGGGAGTCTACCTGCCAAAACAAAACCAGGAACTATATGAACACAGTTACAAAACACTTTTCACACAAATAAAGTCAGATCTAAATAATTGGAAGAACATCAGTTGCTCGTGGGTAGGCCAAGCTAATGTAATAAAAATGACAATACTACTTAAATTAATTTACTTATTCAGTGCTGTACCAATAAAACTACCAAAAGTTATTTTATAGAGCTAGAAAAAACGATAACAAAATTCATCTGGAAGAACAGAAAGCCCAGAATATCAAGGGAATTAATGAAAAGAAATGCAAGGGAAGGTGGCCTAGCTACACCACATCTTAAATTGTGTTATAAAGCAGCAATCATCAAAACTACTTGGTACTGGTAAAGAAACAGAATGGTGGATCAGTGGAATAGGTTAGGTATGCAAGACACAGCTGTCAATGACTATACTAATCTACTATGTGATAAATCCAAAGGCTTCAACTTCTGGGATAAGAAATCACTATTTAACAAAAACTGCTGGGAAAGCTGGAAAAATGTATAGCAGAAGCTGAGCATAGACCAACATCTTTATACTAAGATAAAATCAAAATGGGTACAGGATTTAGATACAAAGACTGATACTATAAGCAAACTAGAAGAGCAAGGATTAGTTTACCTTTCAGATGGAGAAGGGAAGAATTCATGACCAAATAGGAGATAGAGAACATTATGAAATGCAAAATGGATAATTTTGATTACGTTAAATTGAAAAGTTCTTGCACAAACAAAGCCCATGCAACCAAGATTAGGAGGGAAGCAGGAAACTGGGAAAGAATTTTTACAGCCAGTGTCTCTGATAAAGGCCTCATTTCTAAAATATATAGAGAACTGAGTCAAATTTATAAGAATACAAGTCATTCTCCGATTGATAAATGGTCAAAGGATATGAACAGGAAGTTTTCAGAGGAAGAAGCTAAAGTTATCTATAGTCATATGAAAAAATGTTCTAAATCACTATTGATTAGAGAAATGCAAATCCAAATGATTCTGAGGTACCACATCACACCTATCAGATTGGCTAACATGGCAAAACAGGACAATGATAAGTGTTGGAGAAGATGTGGGAAAATTGGAACACTAATGCATTGTTGGTGGAATTGTAAAATGTTCCAGCCATTTTGGAGAGCAATTTGGAACTATGCCCAAAGGGCTATAAAACTGCATACCCTTTGATGCAGCAATACCATTACTAGGTCTGTATCCCAAAGAGATCATAAAAATGGGAAAAGGACCCACATGTACAAAAATATTTATAGCAGTTCTTTTTGTGGTGGCAAAGAATTGGAAATTGAGGAAATGCCCATCAATTGGGGAATGGCTGAACAAGTTGTGGTATAAGATTGTAATGGAATACTCTTGTGCTATAAGAAATGATGAGCAAGTGAACTTGAGAAAAATCTTTGAAAGACTTATATGAACTAATGTGAGTGAAGTGAGCAGAACCAGGAGAACACTGTACACAGTAATAGTCACATTGTGTGATGACTAACTTTGATAGACTTATCTCTTAGCAATGCAGTGATTTAAGACAATTCCAAAAGACTCACAATGGAAAATGCTGTTCACATTCAGAGAAAGAACTATGGAGTCTAAATGTAGATGGAAGCATATTATTTGCTCTCCTTTTCCTTTGTTGTTTTGTTTTATTGTTTCATTCTCATGGTTCCTCCCATTAGTTCTAATGTTCTTAACATCATGACTAATGGGAAAATATGCTTACTATGAATGTATAAGTAGAGCCTATATCAGATTGCATGCCATCTTTGGGGGTGGGAGGAAGGAGTGGGAGGGGGAGAAAATTTGGAACTCAAAATCCTATGGAAGTGAATGTTGAAAACTAAAAATTAATTATCAAAGAAGAAGAATGGGACATTGAGGCAGAGGTGCGGAAAGATGGAATTCTAGGTACGGAAGGCACAGACTCATGAGTGAGAAGCAGAGAAGACCTATTTGTCTGGATCTCCAGGAAAGAGAGTATTGTCTAGTGAGGCTGGAAAAGTAGGTTGGGCTAGGTTCTACAGAGCTTTAGAAGCTAAATAGAAGAGTTTATGTTTTATTCTTGAGGTAGAAGGAAGCTCCTGGAGTTGGTAGAGTAGGGGAATCACATCATCATGTGATGATAATGATAACTTTTGTATAGTGCTTTACATATATTATCTCAATTGATCTTTATCCTAGTTTTATGGAGGTGGTGGTATTATTATCCTAGTTTTACAGATGAGGAAACTGGCTGAGAGAGGATAGGTGACTTTCCTGGGGTTGTTCAGCTAGTGAGTGTCTGGGGTCTTTCTGACTATATAAGTACAGTGCTTCATCCACTGTGCTACTTAGTTCCTTACATTCAAGGAAAATTCTTTGATAGCAGTATATGGATTAGACTGAAATGGTGAGAGACTTGAGGTAAGAGGGACCGTTTAGGAGGCTGTTGCAGTAATCTAGGCAAGAGGTGATAGTGTCCCAAGCCTCAGTGGTAGCTGTGTGAGTGTAGAGAAGGATTTGGTTTGGCTTTGAAGGATGTTGTGAAGGTAGAAAGTGCAAGATTTGGCAAATGATTGGGTATGTGTGGTAAGGAAGAGTGAGGATTGGAAGATGATATTGAGATTATGAACCTGATACACTTGAAGGAAGGTGGTGCCTCTGGCCGAAATAGTGAAGTTAGGAATTAAGAAAACAAGTTTAGTTTAAGATCTCTGGAACAGCCAGTCTGAAACATCAGTAAGCAGTTGGTAAAATGGAATTGAACCTCTTGGGAGAGCATTCTTTAATCCAACTAAACTGGCCGTCTTAACTGTTCCTCTCATGTAATATTCTAGCTCTTATCTTCATACCTTAACAATGGCTGTCCCATGAGCCTATGGTTTTCAGATGCCTTTTTTCTTCCTTTCTTGAAAAAAGGGACATTTACTTTTCTTTAATCTTGTGTTTCTTCTCCTTTACTCCGTGGTCTTTCATTGTCACTCATTGTGCTGCAACAGTTACGTTTATTAATTCTTGTAGTACTTGATATAGTTCATTAGGGCCAGGTGATTCAAATTCATCTAGGGCAGGTAGTGCTCTTTTACTGTCTCATTGCTTAATATGAATATTAGCCACCTATTAGATATTTTCATTAAGTCAGTTCTAGTGCAAAGGTATATTCTCCTTGGCAGAAAAAATCTCAAACAAAATAAGAATCTAGTAGCTCTACCTTCCCTCTGTTGTCAGTGCTAATACTTCTTTGATCTTCCTCTTTCTTCAAATTTATAAAAAAATTTACCTTTCCTCTAAGCTTAAAAACAACAACCAAATAAACCATCTTCAGCAAAGTGTAAACTTATTTTGAACTTTGGTACTTGATATTATTTTTATTTTTATTTGTTGAAGATAAATTGATATTATTTTTATAACAGGATTCAGTGCCACATTCATATTCATCTTCTGTTATGTCTTGCTTCCATTTTCTTGTCCATACCCTTCAACATGCTCAAAGTCTTTCCTGCTGTCTCTTCACATCTCAGGAATTCTAGTAGAGCACTTGGGCTCTCTGCCAGTCAACTCTTGCTTTGACCATCACATCTATTCCTATCATATAATTTCTTGTAGCATCTTCTTTTTTCTTCTGTGATCATTGATCATATATTGCAGCCAGCTCATACCCACCATTGCCCTGTGTGTGATGTTAATTTCCAGTTCTTTAGAGATTGGAAAGGGATACAGAGTGGAAATGTGACTAAAAAGTGAGCCATTTACTTATAACATCGTATTAGAGTTGAAAAAATATTGGTTGTCATATAGTATATACTACAGCTGATATGTAAAACCTTTTAACAGCATGTCCAAGAAAGTTTGGAGTTTTTCATCAGTGTCCACTTGAAGACTTCTGTAACCTGAATCTAAAAACTTCTCCAGGTCGTCATTTTGGGGTGACTTAATTCGTAAGGAAAATGGTCCTTATTCTGAGCCGAAATCAGCCTTTCTGCAATTTCTGTATTGGTCTTAGCCCTGTCCTTTAAGATCAAGTAGAAAAAGTTAATCCCTTTTTCATCCTGCTACTGCTTCTCTCTTTAGTTTTATGCTCACATCCCACTGTCAGGTATTTTCTCAAAAGCTCAGTGGGTTAATTTAGCCTTATTAGAAGGTTCTGTGAGATTTTTAATGTGGAGATAATTTTTCCCACAAATAATTATTTCCATTGCTAACTGAAGTAGAAAATGAATGTTGCTATTATTTTGCTTTCAAGCTGCTATTTTAAGGGCAGAATTAAATTAAGCTGCAAAGAAAATGTAAAATTTGTGTCAGCTTTATGAATACAAGACAAGCTAGTAAAAGGCAGATTCTTCCAAACCCCTTGGTTGTAGTCTGAAGACCCAAAGCTATTTAGTCATTTTGAGAAGGAAAATTTTGCTAGATTTTGTAGGTAAATCTTTATGACTGCGATCAGGCCTTTTGTGCTGACAAATTTTCCATAGTTCATGGAGTCATTGACTTCATCAGGTATTGTCAATCCAAGGAAAGATATAAAATTAAAGTAATTTTGGGCACCATCTTACAATTTAAAATTATGTAATTCAATGACAATATGTATGCTGTAGCATGACTTAGGTATATATTTTGATTGTCCTTGAATGCCTCAGTCCAAGTGGAAACCCAAATTAACGGGCTATTTCCTAGCACATAGCTTCTAGTTTCAGTAAAAGGTACTTCTTCTCAACCTACTATTCTCACCAAAGGTCTTTCTTTTTCCTCTTTTGCATGTTGGTAGTTTGGCTTTATACATCTTTACTTTGCCTAATCTCTCCTTCTTATGCTTCTTCAGTGTTAGTTTGATTTGAGTGGGACACCTTTTTTCCTGATCTCAGGGAATTATACCTGTTCTCTCTCCCCCTCCCAACTTAGAAAATCCCTAATCTTTCCTCCAATTAGAGATCAGATTACATAATGTATCCTGATTGTTTTCTTTTAATTAATTGGTCTTATTTGATTAATTGTTTTTAATGTATAAAAGACTGTCTACCCTTGTATTTGGGGTCCAGTGTCAAAGCTGAGGAAGGCCACTGGTTCTGATTTCTTGATCAGTTGCCGTGCATATTGCTTAATAAACCAATATGCTTGGAAGCTCGAAACTTTGTTTCCTCAGGCATTTCTTCTTCCCCTGCCCCAGGGGTGAGCGAGAGGAGTGAAGGATGACACCTAGCTTGTGAGCCTAGTGACTGGGTGACCAGGAGGATAAAGGTACCCTCAATGATAATAGAGAAGTTGTCAGTTCTGGTCACTTGGTAATAGTTGTTTTTGCTTAGGTGGCACAATGGGTAGAGCACAGTATTTGGAATCAGGAAGACCTGAGTTTGAATCCTTTCTTGGAAATTGACTAGCTAGCTGTGTGACCCTGAGCAAGTCACTTATCTCTCTCAGTCACTATATAAAATGCAGATAACAGTAGTTCCTACTTCACAGGGTTGACATGATGATCAAATCAGTTAACATTGCAAATTATAAAGTGCTGTATACATGTATTATAATTATTATTTCTATTATTATTTACAAGGAGAGTGATTCTGGAGAATGGAGAGTATCTAGAAATGACTAGTATAATAATAAGGCATCAATAAAACTTATTTTTAAAAAGAAAATAGTCATGAACATAAGGATAATGAGAGGTGGGTGGTTTGGGGGGGGAAATGTCTCCTTCAAAAAGACTGTTCATATTCACTTTTGAAGTGGAGAATTCCTACAGAAATAGTCAGAAATTTTAAAATCTCCCCCATTCATTTCTTCCTTTCTTGTTATAACATTCAACAGTAAAGCCAGTTTTTTAAAAACTTTCTTCTGCACCCTCTGAAGTAGTTAGCTTTAATAGGAGTGAGCAGATCAGTTTTGCAAATGTAAAGGCATGTGGAGAATAAAGAATATGAGGCATCTAGGGATGCAAGAATGTCAAATTGGGGTAGAAAAAAACATGAACTGAAAACAGTTCATAAGATGGTGTTCCTTTTTGAAGATTTTCTTTAGTCCATTAGGTGGCACAGTAGCTAGAGTGCTGGCCCTGAAGTCAAGAAGACTCATATTCCCGAGTACAAATCCAGCCATAGACACTTAATAGCTGTGTGACCCTGGGCAAGTGACTTGACCCTGTCTGCCTTAGTTTCCTCATAAAATGATCTGGAGAAGGAAAAGGCAAACCACTCCAGTATCTTTGCCAAGAAAACCCCAAATGGGGTCACGAAGAGTCCAACATGTCTGAAATGACTTAACAACAACAACCACCTTCTTTGGACTCATTTTCTCATCTCCCACCCCTACTGCCAGTTTGGATACCCTGAAGGTGGCCAACAGCTGTTCTCCAAAAAGTTCTAGGAGTTACTTGTTGATTTGTTCATTTGTTTCAGTCCTGTTTAAATCGTAGTGACGCTATTTGGGGTTTTCTCTGTAAAAATACAGGAGTGCTTTGCTATTTCTTTCTCCAGCTCATTTTACAGATGAGGAAAGTCAGTTATTTGTGAAGTGCTGGTATGTCAGCCAGTTAGTATAATATATCTCTTGTCGTAATTCTTTTTTTCCCCCAAAGGATTAATTATTTTTATTTTGTTTTTATAAATGATGAATTATTTATTTTTAGTTTTTAACATTCATTTCCACAAGATTTTTTTTATTACTTTTTTTCCCCCACAAGATTTTGAGTTCCAAATTTTCACCCCATCTTGTGCCTCCTCCCACCCCAAGACGGCATGTATTCTGAATACCCCTTCCTCTAATCTGCCCTTGTCCCCTCCCCTTCTGGGGCAGGAGAGATTTCTATACCTGTGTATCTTATTTCCCAGTTGCATGTGAAAACAGTTTTTAACATTTGTTTTTAAAACTTTGGGTTCCAAATTTTCTCCCTTCCTCCCTCCCCACTGAGAAGGCAAGCAACTCGATACAGGTTGTACATGTGTAGTCATGCAAAATACTTCCATAGTTATCATTTTGTGAAAAACTAACTATATTTCTCTTCATCCTATTCCGCCCCTCATTTATTCTATTCTCTTTTGACTCTGTCCCTACTCAGAAGTGTTTGTTTCACATTACCCCCTCCCCTTTATCATCTTCCCACTGTCTTATCCCTTTCCCCCCTATTTTCCTGTAGGGTAAGATAGATTTCCTGAGTGTGTATGTTATTCCCTCCTTAAGCCAAATCTGATGAGAATAACATTCATTCATTCCCTCTCACCTTCCCCCACTTTCCCTCCACTGTAAAAGCCTTTTCTTATCTGTTTTATGTGAGATAATTAACTCCATTCTGCCTCTCCCTTTCTCTTTCTCCCAGTATAATCCTCTCATCCCTTAATTTTATTCTCCAAATATCACCCCTTTATCTTCAACTCATCCTGTGCCCTCTATGTATCTATTGATATAGCTATATAATTTTTTTTTCCCTCCAACCGCTCTAATACTGACAAAGGTCTCAAGAGTTATAAATATCATCTTTCCATGCAGGAATGTAAACAGTTCAACCTTAATAAGTCCCTTATAATTTCTCTTTCCTGTTTACCTCTTATGGCAGTCTTCTCATGCAGTTATGTCTTAGACATCAGACATTTATCAGAGAAAATTGCTACAAAGATTTCTTCTCCCAGTTAACTGTTTCCCATCTAATTTTAACTTCATTTTCTTGTGTGTGTGCAGAACCGTTTCAGTTTTATATAATCAGAATTGTCCATTTTATCATCTGTGATTTTCTCTGTCTTTTGTCTAGTCCATTAAGTCTTCTTCCCAACAAATAATTGAAAAAAGATATTTCCCTTTTCCTCTAATTTGTTTATAATGTGAGTTTTTATATCTACATCATATATGTATTTGGAGCTTATCTTGTTATAGGGTGAATTCTTAGTCTCTGCCTAATTTCTATCAGAATGCTTTCCAGTTGTCCCTTCTGTTTTTGTCAGCACTTACTCTAGGAGTTGGAGTCTTTGAGTTTTTCAAACACTATGTTACTATGTTTGTTTGCTCCTGTGTGTTATGTATCTAATCTTTTCTACTAATCAACTTTTCTGTTTTTTAACCAGACCAGTACCAAATAATTTTGATAATTGCTACTTTTATTATGGATTGAGATCTGGTACTACCCCTTTCTTTTATTTCTTAATTATTTTTTTTCATGAACAAACCTTTGTTTTTACGCCCTCTCTCCGCCACACACGTAACCACCACCTTACTGGGAAACAAACATGCATAGTTGCAAAATGATTTCCCACATTGGCCATGTCCAGAAATGTAGTCTCATTCTGCATAATGAGTCAGAAGTTCTCTGTCAGGAGGTGGACAGAAGTTTTCATTATCAGTCCTCTGGAATCGTGGTTGATCATTGCACTGTTTAAAGTTCTTAAGTCTTTTACAGTTGTTTTTCTTTACACTGTTGTTATTGAATAAATTGTTCTCCTAATAATGCTTACCTCATACAAGTCTAATTAGGTTTCTCCGAAATCCAGTCCAATTCAGTAAAACTTTTTTGTCTGCTCTATGCCAGGCACTGTGCTAAATACTAGGGATAGATTAATAAAAAGAAAAACAATCCCTGTCCTCAAAGAGCTAACAATCTAAAGGGGAGACAACACACAAAAAGAGGTGGGAAAGTGGGGGGAGGGCACGATATCGGGGGGAGGCTGGCCAACAGCATCTTGTTCTGTGGAGTTGAAACCAGACAGAGCAGCAGATGGGGGCAATTATGTGACCCAGTGGATAGAGTACAGGACAAGAAAAAGCATCTGGAAAGGTAACTGTGTGGCTCTGAGTGTAAGGGCAGAACAACAGGGACTCCATTTAAGCCTTTAGCCCAGCACAGAAGCCTCCAGCAGAATAACCAGGGCAGGAGGCCCCAATCAAAAAGTGGGGCCAACAGTTCAGTCACTGTGAACCTGCAGAATATCACAGCAGGGTAACCGAGACAAGAGTCCCGCAGCAGTTTACGGAAACTCAGCCACACACAAGCTAAGACACCTGAACTTTGGTCAGGAACTTAAAGACTCATCTTCTTGAGTTCAAATCTGTTCTCAAACACTCACTAGCTGTGTGATCCTGGGCAAGTTACTTTACCCTGTTTACCTCAGTTTCCTCATCTGTAAAATGAGCTGGAGAAGGAAATGGCAAACCACTCCAGTATCTTTACCAAGAAAACCCCAAATGGGGTCAAGAAGGGTAGGACTGAACAATTGCAAATAACAGCAGATGGAGAGTGAAGTGAATCCAAAAGTTTCTGCCCTCTATAAAGAAAGGAACTGGGATAGGTGTAGCACTTCATCCTCCAGCCTTTCAGTCAGGGGAGAGGAGGCTGAAGGAGGTGTGGTGTCAGTCAGGACTTGAGTTAGCAGCATGGCGGTGAGTTTAGAAGTGATGAACATATCCTAAGAGAAGCGCCTTGTTCTGCAGAGTTGACACCAGGCAGGGCAGCAGATGCAACTCTGAAATCAACCCTTTTGTAACCTCTGATGGCACTGTAGTATTCCATTATAGTCATATATCATAATTTCTTTAGCCTTTAGTTACTTTGTTATTCTTTACCATTAGTTCCTCCAGATAAATTTTTAAATTTTTTAAAAAATCTCTTAATTAATCTTTTTAATGAAAGGGTAGTTTTCATTGGAAGAAATCCAAGATATCAACAACCATATAAAAATGCTCCAAATAGAAATGCAAATTACAGTAACTCTGAAGTTCTACCTTACACCTATCAGATTGGCAAAGATGACAAGAAAACAAAATGACAGATTTTGGAGTAATTGCCTGTTAGACTTATCAGACTGAGTATACCATAGACATCTTAAACTCAACAAAAACATAGCTCATTATCTTTTTCCCTAACCCTCCCTTATCCCTGACTTCTCAATTACTGTGGAATCCTCCCATTCACCCAGGCTCACAGCTTGGGTGTAATGCTCAACTCCTTACTCATTGTGATCTTCTGTGTTTGTGTCTTGAGCTCTCCTGTCACAACAGCATCTCTTTATGGGCAGATTCCTTTTTGGTTTGCTCATTCTTCCAGCCTACTTTTTGACTTTGGACTTAAGTTAGTGCAAGGTTCTGGGCTCTAGTTTTTTTCCATTTACCTTTTTTTTATCTGCTTTCACAGCTGTGGAAGGCTGTAAGTTTTCAGTGTTCCCAAACCAAGGAAAGGTCTATTCACTGCCCTTGGGTCTGAGTTCTTTAAGTTCCTGACCAAAGTTCAGGTGTCTAGCTTGTGTGTGGCTGAGTTTCCATAAACTGCTGCAGGACTCTGTCTCTGTTACCCTGCTGTGATATTCTGCAGGTTCACAGTGACTAAACTGTTGGCCCCACTTTGATTGGGGCCTCCTGCCCTGGTTATTCCGCTGTAGGCTTTTGTGCTGGGCTAAAGGCTTAGATGGAGTCCCCGTTGTTCTGCCCCTACACTCAGAGCCACACAGTTACCTTTCCAGATGTTTTTTCTTGTTCAGTACACAGCTAATATGGGCCTATGCTCTCTCGTGACCGCTCCCGCTCTGTCCTGGATCCCTGATGCAGAACTGGGAAATGTGTGAGGGGACTGCCAGATAACACTTATTTCTATACCCAGTGCCAGTTTTGGGGTCCTGTGGGTTCTCCTTCCTCCAGGGCAGGGGTTGGGAACCTGGGGCCTGTAGGACACATGTAGCCCTCTAGGTCCTTGGGTACAGTCTTTTGACTGAATCCAAACTTTACAGGACAAATCCCCCTTAATAAAAGAATTTTTTCTGTAAAACTTGGACTCAGTCAAAAGACTTCATCCAAGGACCTAGAAGGTCACATGTGGCCTCAAGGCCACAGGTTCCCTACCCCTCTCCAGGGTGTTCTGTCTTGGTCCTTCATCCATCCCTGGGAGTTGAAATGCATCTTTGCCTCCACTGCTGCTCCGTCACACTCCTGGCCAGTTTCCTGTCCCCAGTGTCGGTAGACCTCTCTGTCTACTTCCCTTAGCTTCCTTGGTGTGGAAAAATTACTCACTGTGATTTTTTTCTCGACTTTCCTGATCAGAATTTGATCTGGTACATTTTCTAGATTGTTGTGGAGGAGGTATACTGGGTGAGCCAGGCAAAAATGAATTCCTTTCACTCTTTCATTTTAGCTCTACCCTCCCATCTTGACTCTACCCTCATTTGTTTTTTGCTGCAGATATACTGTACATTTTGTTCTGTTTTTTCTTCTTTTAGATTTTGTACCTCCTTCCCCATTTGCTCAATTGTGTTTTTTAGGGATTTGTTTTCTTCAGTGTACTTTTCTTCCAGTTGGCCAATTGTATTTTTTTAGGGACTTGTTTTCTTCAGTGTACTTTTTTTCCAGTTGGCCAATTGTATTTTTTAGAGACTTGTTTTCTTCAGTGTACTTTTCTTCCAGTTGGTCAGTTGTATTTTTTAAGGACTCTTCTACCTCTCTCATTTGACTTTTAAAATCCTTCTTGAGCTCTTCTAAGAAGGCTTTTTGGGCTTCAGACCAGTTCATTTTCCCTTTCGAGGTTTCAGATGTAGGTTTGTTGACAATGTTGTCCTCTTTCAGAATTTCTGCCTTGATCTTCACTGTTCTCATAATATGATTCTGTGATACATTTCTTTTTGCTCATGGTGTTTGATTATTCCCTGGCCTTTAAAGAGATTGAGCTCTGCTGCTGGGGAGCAGAGGGACTGACCCAAGCTTCTTGTGTTGGGAGCCTAGGTCTTGGTCACTGGCTTTGTGTGCTGGGGCCTCCGAAGTTGGCAATTGGAAGCTGTAGGGTTCTGGCAGCTTACCTGGTGTTGGGCTGGAATCAGCAAGGCTGGAACTCTAGGTTGCCTGTTTTTCCTTTTCTTTTGCTTTCTTCAGCTCCTTTCAGATGGATGTTGCAGGGTGTTTATCTGCCTGGGGTCCTTTGTAGTGCTGCTTCCCTTATTTTTTGCCGAGGCACTGGGAGACCAGTTTGCTGTAGAATGCCAAGGCACCTGGTGGTTTTCTGAGCTGGTTTACACTGGTTCCCCTGCCCTCACTGAGGCACTCGGAGGTCCAGGTGTTGGTGTTTGCCTGCTCTACCACCTGGGTTTCAGGATTTCCTCCTGGTGTGTTAAAGTGAGGCTTTCTGCGAGCTTGCTAAGACACCTCCAGTTCGGTACTGCTCCCCTTCCCCCAGGGCAAGAGGGGCCTTTCCCGTTAATTCCTCAAGCTACCTGGGCTACTGGACTGCTGCTCCCCATCTTTCTTCTGGTTCAGCTGTTCCAGAGTTTTTCCTGGGGTGATATTTTCTGGGCTTTCAGACGTTGATAGGGGAGGGTGAGAGCGACTATGTTTTTACTCCACCATCTTGGCTCCCGGAAGCAGAAGTCTGTTCTGTTTTTTTAAGACTTGATTTTGTTCTTATGTTTCTTGTTGTCTCATAGAGTAGTTGATTTTTGTTTGGTCCATTCTAATTTTCAGGGAGTTGGTTTCTTGAGTAAGATTTTGTCCCTCTTAGACCAGGCTATTTATTCTTCTTTCAGTTCTACTAGAAGTGTCATTTCTTTCATAATATCCATTTTATCTCATTTCATTTCTTCTAGGGCTTTTAATGGACTTTGCAGTCTATTGAATAATTATTAATAATAATATTAAATTAATTTATAATATAAATAATATAATATATTTACATAATGTAATTAATAAGTTAAATTAATAATAAATACTAAATTTTAATGGACTATTGCAGCCTACCTGTATCCGAGGTTCTACCTGTAGTGGTTTAGGAGTTGTTCTCTTTTTCTAGGCTTGTATCCAGAATGGTTGTAAGTAAGGTGAATTTTAGTGTGTGTAAGGAGGATTTTGTTATTCCGTTTAGATGATAGTTCCAGGATCCTGGATAATATTTCCCACGAATTATGGTTGAAAACATCTCCACCATGCAGTCGCAGTAGAGATATAGGGGTGACGTAATATACGCCTGTGCCATGCTAGGTTGTGACGATATTGCTAAAATTAACCTGTGAGCTTAATGTTGGCAAGATGCCTTCTTTGTCTGTTGCCCTAAAAAGCAAGTGGGCACTGGTCAGTGAGTGAGGAACCCATTTTGGAGATTTGGGTGATGCATAGAGGAATGCATGTACCTGCCTTGAGAGGCCCCCATCAAGGCTTAGGGGATCTTGAAGGAGTTGTTCTATTCTCATTTGCTCCTGCAAGAAGTGTGATTAGGGAATGCTATAGGAGCTAGTGCTCCCATTATCAGCAACTCCCTTTGAGAAGACTAGACTAGAATGAAGTAAGCTTATTGAACCCTTCTGAAGCTGTCTTCGTGTCTGATTGGATCAAAAGTGAACCTGTGCTCGAACACCTGTTAGTGTTAGGAGCCCTCCTTTGTTCTCCTGCCCAACAGATGGTGTTACCTGTGTGTTTATCTGTGAAACAGTGGTCCTGGAGAATTAATATTTCTTTATTATGAGTGTCTTACTCTGTTTTTTTCTTATTTGCAGCTTTACTTCCTGAATGGGGACTTTTTTTGTCAGGGCTGAGTTCTTAATTGCTTCTGCACTTTCAGATGGGATCATGGGTTCCTCTTTGGTCCTAATCTGTATTGCTTGGGCTCCTGCCAGTATCATAACCCTCCACTGGTGTCTGCTGTGCACAGAGTATTTGTGGGTCCCAAATTCACTTGTATCCTCTAGGTGCAGAGCACAGCCCTACCCTAGACTGTCAGGGTTTGCTCATGTGGGCTCACTGCAAATGCTGCAAACTCTCAAGAGTTTCTAGGGTGGTTAGAACGTTTGTTGTTCTCCTGGTAGAAGCTTTGGTGTTTACTAGCTCCCATCCTCTTGTTTAGGCCCAAACATTTATAACAAAAACATTTTAAAAGAAAGAAAAAGAAAACACTTCAATAAAATGAAGTGACACATATACCAGATCTGATGGTGATATCCAAGTGTCTCATCTCTGCAAAGAAGGGAAGGCCTCACTTGTCTTTTAATAAGCTTGCTAATTGAGCTTTTCTGTTTCAAGTAGTAGCATATACCCTGTCTCTACTAGAATACCACCATAATAATTCTTTAGTAAATATTTTTGGATAGTGATATGAGTATGAAGTCAAAACTGTTTCTTCTAAGTTTTTACAGGTTATTTTATAAGCTTTTATTAGTTGACATTTTTGAAGCCCCTAGGCACATAGGATGAGCTGTAAAATAAATAGCATTCCTGTGCCATGCACTTGTCTTTAGAGCAAACAAAAAGAACAAAGAATAGATTGTACCACACACAGATACAGGTAGGACTGTCCAACATTGTGGTGGGGATAGTGGAATGTCTGGAGGAGTGCCGTCGCCCTCTTACTTCTCTGATGATAATAGGGTTATACAGTTTAGGATTGAAAAGATCTTAGAGATTACCCAGTTAAACACTTCATTTGCAAGATGAGGAAATGGAGGTTGAGAGGGGAGGTGACTTGTCTAAGTTAATACAGGTAGTAAATAGCAGAAATTGTTCAAGTCTGTTTTTCTCTCAGCCATACCATGCTACTTCTTAGGGGTGGGAATAGAATTATTTTTTTTTTGTAAGTAAACAAAAGGCTATATATACATAGACATGTCTATATACACACACAAGTATATCTTCTTATAGCCAAAGAGGCCTACCTTGAGTAGTTTTTCTTACCCTCTTGAAACAGGAGATTAATAGGGCTTGTAGAGAGAACATGGACCCTGACAAGCAAATTAAACAAACAGTTTTTAGTTACTTTTTTTTTTTTTTAAGGCAATTGGGGTTAAGTGATTTGCCCAGGGTCACACAGCTAGTAAGTGTCAAGTGTTTGATCTGAGGCCGGATTTGAACTCAGGTCCTCCTGACTTCAGGGCCGGTGCTCTATCCACTGCGCCACCTAGCTGCCCCTTTAGTTACTTTTTTTAAGGTAAGAAGCCACATTCTCCCAGGTTTCAAGATACTTTTGAAAATAGAATCAGTGTGTTTCAGACCATTAAAGTACTACTCAGTAAATTTGTTCAGCAAGCATTTTTTTCAAGTGGCTATTACGTGTTCAGCCATACTAATTACTTACTAATCAGTTCACTGAAACAGTAGTAGACAACCATTCACAAAGAAGTGGTGTCCTGTGAAATTAAAATAAGCAGAGTTGCTTCCATGATAAAAGCCAAGAACAAAATCATCTAAGGAAAAAACCCACCATTTTTAGGCATAATTGATGATAGTTATTTGTTATTATAATCAAGTAATGAACTGCAAAATTGTTACATAAAGCCAGGAAAGTGTGATTGTTACAGACTTAATTGAATGATCATAGCTAAGTCAAATAATAATTGCAACAAAAGTAAAGCAAAAAATGTTTTTATGAGGATTTGAGTCTTTTTCCTGATTCTAATGTTATTGATTTTTCAGATTGAGTTTTAAATACAATAGCTAGAGTAGTTGTTTAAAGGAAATGTATAGTTTTCTTCTATAAATCAAGATTTTTTTAATCTTGACTCAATTCAATTCAACAAATGTTTATTAAGTGCCTACCATGTGCAAGACCCTGGTAGATGTAATGAGAAAAACAAAACACTCCTTCCTTACTTCAGGGGAGTTTGTTTTTCTGGAATAAGTTTTTCTATTGTAAGTCAGATGACTTTTTAGGCAGAGGTAAAATTAGCAAGATAATAAGAGGGATCTTCAGCCACTAGGCCAGAAAAAAAAAATTGCTTCTACCCTAGTTAGTGGAGAAGAGATAAACTTATCAAATATTTCTGTTATAGTTCTATCAAAGGCTATTCAATTCAACCTCTGTAGCTCAAGTAACAAATCATTCTGTTGACCAAATTGCCAAACCCAGAAAGCATAAAACATAGAATGCTATTTGAGGAGCTCCGCATAGCTGTACCTTCTAACCGGCTACAGAATGAGGAAGCTTGGTTGTGGATGGAGAGCTAAACTTGAAGTTAGGATGACCTGAGTCCAGATGCTGACTGTAATAGGTACTAGTTACATGACCATGGGCATGTAACTCTGAGCCTTTCAGTTTTCTTTTCTAAAAATGAGAGGATTGGACTTGATGATATTTAGGTCCCTTCCAGCTCTAAATCTTTCATTCTGTTTTAACACGGGCTCTAGAGCCATGTTCTTAACCTTCACTTTTTTAAAATTAATTTTTATTTTTATTCAGAACTTAAGAAAACAACACAACCAACTGGAATGGCTAGCACTTAATAAGTAAATGCTTGCTGACCAACTAAATGACTTTTTTTTTTCTTTTTTGGCTAGGCAATGAGGTTAAGTGACTTTCTCAGGGTCACACAGCTAAAAATGTCAAGTGTCTGAGGCCAGATTTGAACTCAGGTCCTTCTGACTCCAGGGCCAGTGCTCTATCCACTTCACCATCTAGCTGCCCCCAACTAAGTGACTTTTATCCCCACTGTCCTTCATACAGATATTTCACCACCCACCCCTAACCCCAGCCTCAGTATGTCTAAAATTTTTATTACTTTCCCTTTAAACTTACTGCGTCTTCTGACTTTACTTTTTCTGCTGATGTTCCCATGTTCAAAGCCTTGGAGTTATCTTTGACTCCCTTGAAGCTCATACTTTGCTTACATACTTCTTTCTCTGCACTTTCATTATACTGTTCCACACATCTGAAATGCCCTGTTTTGTGATTTCCTCTTTGAATTCTAGTCTATCCTTTAAAAGCAACTAAAATGTCTCTTCTTCATGTTGCTTTCTCTCATTCAGTAATAATTTACAGATCTTCCATTTCAGGCCTTACAGACTGTTTTGTAATATTTTGTTGTTGCATTTTTATTTTTTGATTTATTTTCACTTGATGTTGGTTCATTTTCTTCCTAAGATTTGTAAGTTCCTTGGTAAGGGCCACATCTTTTCTAAAATTCTGTTTCCTCCACTGCCTAGCACATGTGTTCTGCACAAAGTAGAACCTTAATAAAAGTTGAAGTCAGAGACTGTCATATACATTTGTAGGTCCCTTTGGCTTTGTCTCTCTCCATCCCGTCTCAACTAGACATATTAGTGGCTTAGTAAATATGTGTTGAATACATAGAATGTAGTCCTCAGGGTGTCTCTTTTGTGGTAAAATGTGAATGCTTAGAGTGTCAGTGTCTAGAATATTTTGAAAAAGTGTCAAACCAAGGAACAATTGTGTTGACCTCAGATCATAGAACATTTATGTGTCATGCCATGGGGTTGACTTGTCATGAAGATCACAGTGATTTTTTAATAGTCTATTAATAACTTTAGAAGCAACCTTCTGGTGGAAAGATCGACGGATTTGGAGTCAGAGGATCTAGGTTTGAATTCCAACTCAGTGAGTTCCTAATAGTGTTGTAAATTGAATTTCTCTTATAATTTCTTCATCTGTAATAGGGGGATAATAATACTTTCTACTACATAGGTAAGAAGATGCTATATAAATATGAACTGTTATTAAATTGTAACAAATTTCCAAACTGAATACATAGTTTTTGTTTTTGTTTTTATTTTTAGTGGCATAAAGTCTCTCTTCTAATTTAAATCCTTGACAAATTTCTTTTATTCCATATATAAAAACAGAATTTAACAGGAACTTTTAAAGACTTCTTTGTACGTTTAAAGAATTGTAAGTTGAGAAGGATCAGCTTACATTCATTATGAAAAAGTATTCATAAATAGAAACTTGGAGTTTAATGTTTTGAGATACATGTTGCATATTCATCAAAATTGAGCGCGTAACTCCCTTCAGTGCTTTAAGTGGGAGTTTTTCAGTCAATCAACAAAGATTTATTAATTACCTGCTGAGTTCTAGGCTCTGTGTTAGGTATTGGGTATACAGAGACAAAACTAGAAAAGTCCCTACTAGAAAGGAGCTTACAATGTAATCAGGGGAGATAATATGTACATATTTAAGTAAATATGAAATAAATACAAGATAACTTGGGGTTAAACACAAATGGCCAGGGGTTCAGGAGAGGCTTCATATAGAAGGTGGCATTTGAACTGAATCTGGAAGGGATATTAATGATTCTAAGAAGTGTCAGTAAAAAGGGAGAGCATTCTAGGCAGGGGGAACAACCTATACAGGAAATGAGAGGAGATGGCCTAGATTGGTCAACTGATGGAATGAGTAGAGGGAGAGAGATTGAGGAGTTGAGGATGACGCTGAACAGGAATAGGCTAGTTGAGAAGAGTGGTAGGTTTTCGGGGAAGAAATGAGTTCTATTTTGAACATGTTGAGTTTGAGATGCCTAAAGGATATCCAATTTAAACTGACCTATAGACAGTTGGTGATTCAGGACTGGAACTTTTTTCTGCTGAATAAGGGAAATTTCTTAAATTGTGGCTGGTCATTGCATTGTTTCTTAAGTCTTTTAAAGTATAACGTTATAAATTCTTCTCCTCTTCCTGTTCTCTTCAGTGTTCATCAGTTCATACAATTTCTTGTTTTCTCTGAAACCTTTTTTCCACTTCTTAGAGCATATTAATATTCTATTATATTCATATACCACAATTTGTTCAGATATTTCCTAACATATGAGCTCTCTCATAGTTTCTATTTCCCTGTTAGAACCAAAAGAGTTGTGATAAAAAAAAACTACATGTGTGTGTATGTATATTTTCCCAGATATTTTTACTCTTTTGATCTCTTTGGGATATGGGTCTGTTAGTGATACCATTGGGTGAAAGATTATATAGAGTTCAGTGACTTTTAGAGCATAGTGTCAAATTTCTTTTCAGGATAACTTGATGAATTCACATCTCCATCAGCAGTTATTTAATGTACCTATCTTCCAGTAGCCCCTCCAACAAATGTCACTTTCCTTTTTTTGTCATCTCTGCTAATAGGTGCTAATAGGTGTGAACTGGAACTTGAGTTATTTTGATAAGAATTTTTCTAAATATTAGTGATTTGGAGTAATTGTTCATATGGCTATAGATAGTTTGCATTTTCCTTTGAAAACTACCTATGCATTTTTAGCATGATGTTTTGTACAGTATAGTCAGATTCCTTCATCACAGACAAAAAAAGGCATCTAGGTCAGTTACCACACTGATGGTAAACCCTTTAACTTGAAAAGTACAAGCCGAGACCAAAGTGGAGGGAGAGTTGATGCTCATGACCTTTTGTTTGCGGGTGCTTGTTGTCTAGCTGCTGAGGCTCAGGTGCAAGAGTATGGATCGATCATCTGCCGCTTGTGCTAATTTTGGCCTGACAGTCAACACCAAGAAAACAGGTCCTCCACCAGCCAGCACTACACCATCCATATGTAGAGCCATTGTTCAGAGTAAATCAAGAAACTCAATGTTGTGGACAAGTTCACTCACCTTGGCAGTTTGCTTTCTAGGGATGTTCATATAGATGATGGGATTGATAGACGCATTGCCAGAGCTAGCTAAGAGTTTGGGAAGCTTCAAAAGAAAGCATGGGAGAGAAGAAGTATTAGACTGCTTATCAACTTCAAGGTCTACAGAGCCATTGTACTGACTTCACTATTGAATGCCTGTGAAACTGGACAGTATACCAGCACCATGCCAGAAAACCGCTGCCGCTTGGATTATCGTAGGAAGATTCTGAGAATTACCCAGCAACAAAAGGTGCCAGACACTGAGGTCCTCTCAAGCCAAACTTCCAAGCATTCAAACTCTACTGTCAAGAGCATAACTCCTGATGGCCTGGTCACCCAGCCCAAATAGCAAATGTACGATTACCTAAAAAACTATTTTACAGAGAACTTGCACAAGGCAAGCTTTCACTTTGTAATCAGAAGAAACAGTACAATGACACTTTAAAGGTCTCTTTGAAGAACTTTGGTATTCATTGTGAGACATGAAGACTGGCAAAGACCAGACTCTGGCACAGGACCACCCGGTATGTTGTACCCACATCAAAAAAGGCACTATACTTCATGAGCGAAGCAGAATCACAGTAGCACAAAGGAAACGTGAGCTACACAAATCCAAAGACATCTCCATCCCAAATGTTTTAATGAACTACTTGTGCTCGACCTGTGGAAGAGCCTTTTGAACTCATATTGGACTGATTAGCCACAGCCAAATACACATCATGGATGTCATTGGTCCTCTTTGAAAATGAAGGATGAAAGGCGCAGCTAGGTGGCGCAGTAGATAGAGCACCGGCCCTGGAGTCAGGAGGACCTGAGTTCAAATATGACCTCAGGCACATAACACTCACTAGCTGTGTGACTCTGGGCAAGTCACTTAACTCCAATTGCCTCACCAAAAAAAAAAAAACCAGAAAGAAAACAAAGGATGAAAAACAACAACAATTCATAACCTTTGACTATTTGTCTCTTAGGGAATGTCTCTTGTCCTTGATATATTTGAATCAGTTCTGTATGTATCTTTGATATCAAATTTTGTCAAAGAAACTTGCTAAAGTCATTCCCCAATAGATAAATGGTCAAACTATATGAACAAACAATTCTCAAAAGAAGAATTACAGACTATTAACAGCCATAATAAAGAGTCTTCACATCACTAATAATAAGAGAATTGCAATTGAAAACAACTTGAGGTTTTACTTCACACCTTGCAAACTGGCAAAAATGGTAAAAAGGTGAGAATAGTCAGTGTTGGAGGGATTTGCGGAAGACAGGTATGCTAATTCATCATTGATGGAGCTACAAATCAGTACAACCGTATTGGAAATCAGTTTGTCATTATGCAGATAAAATGACTGAAATGTCTATACTCTTTGGCCCAGAGATTCCACTGTTAGACTTATTCCCCAAGGAAGCCAAAAGCCATCACAGCTACTAAAATATTCAGAAGAGCACTTTTTGTGATAGCAAGGACTTGGAAGGAAAGTAGATGCCTGTTGATTGGGGAATAACTAAACAAATTGTGATTCTGGAATGTAATAGAATATTATTGAGCTATAAGAAATGACAAAAATGATGAATACAAAGAAATACGGAAAGATCTCCATTAACTAATACAGAGGGATGTAAGCATAGCCAAAAAAGTCACATAAATAATGGCTATATTAGATTGTAAGTTCCTTGAGAGCAGGGACAGTCTTTTGCGTCTTTTTGTATCCCCACTGCTTACAGTGCCTGGCGCATAGTAAATGCCTAACAAATGTTTTATTGAACGGCAACAAAATAAAGTGACTATTGCAGAGTTACGAAGAATTAAACATAGTTCCAAAGAAGAGATATGAGAAAACACCTTTATTCTACCCCTTTGTAGAAATGGGTGATCCATGAGAGTGGTACATTGCACATATTTTCAGACTTCTGTGATGTATCAGTTTTGCTAACTTTTTTCTCTTTTTTTGTCTTTACAAAATGCTTTGTCCTTTGAGGTAGCTCTTTGGGAGAGGAAGTGGATGGGACACTGGGGAAACTTTTAGATTGTTTAAAAAAAATCAATCCAATTTTTAAAACTGAAACTTGTTACCAAGATTTTTTTCCCCACTTAGCTATTGTCCTAATTTTAACTGCATTGATTTCATTTGTACAAAAGCATTTCAATTTTATGTAATCAAAACTGCCCAGTGTATTTTCAGTGATCTTTTCTATCACTTGTTATATTATGAACTGTTTATTTATCTATATTTATGAAAGGCAATTTTCCTCTTGTTCCTCTAATTTGCTGATGATGTGAATTTTTATATATAGGACTTATTTCTATTTGGAACTTATTGTAGTATATAGTATAAGATCTTAGTCTAAACTTATTTCTTCTGGATGACTTTCCAATCTTCCTAGCAGTTTTTATTTTATTTATTTAATTCCGTACTCTAGCAATGAACTTCTTTGGGATTATTAAAAAAAAAAATGTGTTGCTGTATTCATTTGCTTCTCTGTGTTATATACCTAATCTCTTCCACTGATTGACTTCCTGTTTTTTACTTGGAACAGTTAGTTTTGATAGCTAACATTTATACAACACTTACTATGTGTCAGGCACTATACTAAGTGCTTTCCAATTATTATCTCATCTGATCCTTACAACAACCCTAGGAGGAAGGTGCTATTAATATCCCTATTTTACAGATGAGGAAACTGAAACAAACAGGATTTAAGTGATTTGCCCACGGTCACACAGCTAGTAAGTGTCTGAGGGTGGATTTGAACTCAAGTCTTCCTAACTCAAGGCCCTGTTCTCTATCCATTGCACCATCTAGCTGCTGGTTTGTAATATTGTTTGAAATCTAATACTTCCTATTCCCCTTCTCACTTTATTTCATTACTAAAAAATAATGACCTTGAGAATCTTGACTTTTTCTTTCCCCAATTGAATTTTATTATTTTTTCTAGCTCTCTAAAGAAATCCTTTGGTAATTTGATTGTTATGGCACTGAATGAGTAAATTAATTTAGGAAACAATGCCTTTTAAAATTTTTTATTATATTGGCACAGTCCAACCATGAGCAATTATTATCTCCACTTATTTATCTTTGTCTTTGTTTCTTTAAAATTGTGTTTTGTAGAACAGCTAGGTGGCACAGTGGATAGAGTACTGGGCCTGAAGTCAGGAAAATTCATCTTTCTGAGTTCAAATCTGGCCTCAGACACTCACTAGCTATGTGACCCTGGGCAAGTCACTTAACCCTCTTTGTCTTAGTTCCTCATCCTGTAAAATGAGCTGGAGAAGGAAATGGCAAACCTCTCCTGTATCTTTGCCAAGAACACCCCAAAATGGGGTCATGAAGAATGAAACATGACTGAAATGACTGAAGAACAAATTCTTATGGGTCTTTTGTGTGCTTTTGGTAGGTAGACTCCTAAATATTTTATATATCTTATAGTTGTTTTGAATAGAATTTCTCTGTCTACTTCTGCTGAGTTTGTTGGTAATATATAAAAAATTTGATGATTAGCATAATTTTATTTTATAACTTGCTACTTTGATCAAGTTATTGTTTCAATTAGTTGATGCTATACTGTTGTGTCATCTGTAAGAAGCAATATTATTTCCTCTTCACCTATTTATTCCCTCCCTTTCTTTTTCTTGTTTTATTGATATAGCTCGCATTTCCAGCACTATGTTAAATTATAATGGTGATCATGCATATCCTTAACCTTGCTTTATCAGAAAGGTTCTCGTTTAATTTTCATTTGATCTTTCTAATGGTTCTAAATGGTTCTTGGTTTTAGATACAGTTTACTATTTTAAGGGAAGATCATTTGTTCCTATGATATTCTAATATTTTTATAGAAATGGGGGATGTATTTTTTGTCAAAAACTTTATTGATATAATCATGTGATTTGAGTTTTTTTATTAATATTTAACAAGGTCTGTTATTTTGTAGCTTTTCTAATATTGTACCAACTTTATATTCCTAGTATAAATCCTTCCTGATCATAGTGTATAATGTTTTTGATATGTTGCTGGAGTCTCTTTACTGATATTTTTCATTAGAAATATTCATCGTTAGTTTTCTAGTCTGTTTTGTCTTTTGCTGGTTTGACATCAAGACCATATCTTGTCATATGAAGAATTTTATAGGGTGTTCTCTCTTTTTTTTTTTTAATTTTTTATTTTTAGGCAATTAAGGTTAAGTGACTTGCCCAGGGTCACACAGCTAGTAAGTGTCAAGTGTTTGGTCTGAGGCCGAATTTGAACTGAGGTCCTCCTGACTTCAGGGCCAGTGCTCTATCCACTGTGCCACCTAGCTGCCCCTATTCTCCCCTTTTTAAAATTATTTTTGCAAACAAGTTATGTAATATTTGGATTAATTATTCTTTGAATGTTTTATAGACTTCTCTTGTGAATGTAACTGATCCTGGAGGTTTTTTTTTTTTTGAGAGTTCTTTTATAATTAGTTGCATGTTTTCATATTGGATTATTTAAATTCCCTATTTCTTATTCTGATAATCTAAGTATTTCATATCTGTGTAAGTATTGATTTACTTTATTTAAATTGTTAGTTTTGTTGACATACGAGTAGGAAAAAGTTTCTAATTTATTTTTTCATGTGTTTTGATTTTTCCTTTCATTTTTGATACTGGAAATTTGCTCTTTCCTTTTTACTCTGACTAGCTCCTGGTTTATCTTCCTTTTTTTTTTTTTTTTCACTCAACTAGCTTTTATTTACCAATTGATTGGGTTTCTTTGTTTTCATTTTGTTAAGCTTTTCATTGATTTTTACAATTTCTACTTTGGTGTTTAGTTGGGGTATTTGTATCAATGTTCATTAGTTATATTATTCTGTAGTTTTCTTTCTGATTTGCCTACCAACCTTTGTCTATTAGGGCCATATAATAGTTCTTCCATTGTAGATGAGTGAATCTTGGGGGTTTTCCCCATTCTTTTTCTCTTTTATGTTTTTCCCTGAAATAGCGTACAGAGCTCTGCTAACTCTGAAAAATTGTACATTCTTGGGTAATTGAATGGTTTGAGTTGTTTTGTTCTTTTCCCCTCTTCCCACACCATGCTTCTTGAGACCACATACCATTAAAATATCTTTATTTAGAGATAAGCAGTATGTGTGTGCACATGGAAGATAATCACAATTTTATGATAGAAAATTTCCATTATTTTCCTTTAAAATGTCAAAAAAAATTCCCAAGATCCCACATTTTTACATTTTTGTCCATCGTAGTTCTATGCAATGTCTCATCCTAGCATAGAGGGAGCCTTAGGTTCTTGAAGTCTGTGTGAGTGGAGTGCAAGCTTGGGCAAGCTCTGCCATCTTAAGTCTTTATGTATCAGCCAGCACTGAGCACTGTCTCTTGTCCAAAGATCAATGTAGCTAACTGTCAGAAGACTCATGATGGACACTGGGAGGTGAATATGTTTGGCCAGACAAATGGAATCTCAGATCCTTAAAGTGATATATACATTTGTAGCACTTGGTAATTGCTCTCAGTCAGGTTTTGGAGGGAGAAGCTTATTTTGTGATACAGGCATATTCTCTCTGCTTATTTTGAGAGAGACAACTTTGATAGAATCTAAAGCAGAAAAGGACCTTAGGATTTATCTAGTTCAACTCCCTTATTTTGCAGATGAGGAAACTCAGGCCCAGAGCAGTGAAATGACCTAGCCAAAGTCATGCAAGAAATGGCAGAATTGTAACTTCAAATCTAGTGCTTTCTCTAATGCCCTGTGCCTAATAAAACTCTCCGTTTTTTTTTCTGTGAAATGAGGCAGTAAACTTGGATGATTCCTTAGTTCCTTCTAAAGCTACCATTTTGTGACACTAAGTGCCTTTGATTTTTAGACTTCCATAAGTATTCTCCATATACATAGTATTATAGATTGAGAATTGAATAATACCTTCAGGGTTGTCTAGGCCCAAAATGAGGCCCAGAGAAGTTAAGTGATTTGCCGAAAGTCACATAGGTAGTAGAATAGAGATTCTAACCCAAGTTCTCAGTGATTGGTGATTGTGATCTTTCTCTTGTGGTCTTAAATAAAAATTTGTATTGCCTTAAAATGTTTTTCAGTGGATGAATGATTTACAAATGAAAATCAAATAAGGTCTTTAATAGTTTCCTGTGTTCTTGAATTTCAGCCATCAAGCAAAGTGAAAGAACCAGGGAAGAATTTCTTTGATGTTCCTGCCTTCTTGACTGTCTCAGCACAGCTTCATCTTGAAGTGATGTCAGGGTACAGAATTTTCTGTAGTTTGTTTGCTTTTAGTGGCTATTGATTGTGGGGCAAATGGAAGTAATAAGACTGTTTCTTCTCTCTAGGCATTTCTGAATATTAGAATCAGGCTTTTGTGGTTTGTAATATTACCTCTCTTAAATTTTGAAATTGGGATATATATCCATAATGAAACGTTGTGGCTTTCTTGAGATTTGTTCCCTTTTTAGTTGAGAATTCTCATTTTTCCTGTTAAAACATATTAATTTAAGCAGTTCTTAGATTTGCAGCTTTAAGAACCACATAATTTTAGATTTAAAAGCAGGGCCGCAGATCACATCTAGTACAGCATGTATATAAACAAGAATGTTCTTTATAAACATCTTAAATCATGGTCTTTCAGGTTTGACTCGAAGACCTTTAGTGAGGGAAACCCCCTCCGTCCTGATGCAGTGTATTCCACTTTTGAACTGCTCTAATTCTTAGGATTTCTTCCTTGTATTTAGGCTAAATTATTATCTCTGCAACTTCCATTCATTGCTCCCTGTTTCTTCTAAGATGAAACAATAGATCTGATCTTTCTTGCATATGACAGCTATTCAGATTATAGGAAACAGGTCTCACATCATTTATTCCCCATTCCCATTCCTCTTTCCCTTACTCCCCCTCCCCACCCACTTTCTTCTGGGTTAAACATCCCTAAGTTTTTTATCTGTGACGTGGTTTTGAGCTCTCTCCCTGCCCCACTTATCTTCCTGGACAGTCTCTAGTTTGTCATTGCCTGTCTCAAAATAAAACACCCAGAACTGAACACAATACTTTGGATGTAGTCTGATAGGGATAGAGGAGAATAGAACTATTCATTCTGGACCCTATACATTCCTCAATGTAGCCAAGATGACATTAGCATTTTTAGCTGCCAATACTCACATTTAGCTTGTAGTCTGACTAAAAGCCCTAGATATTATTCCTATGAGTTGTATTGCTACACATCCCTGTAATTTCAGCTAGGTGATTGAATATTTAGATGGTTAGCTCTGGTACTCTAGAGATAGTTTATGATTACTTTTTAAAAATCTCATCTATAAAGATGAGTGATTGATTCAAAGGAAATTATGTATTTTTATGGTATTTGTATTTAAATTTTCTTTTAAACATAACAAAACCCATTGGATTGGTTATTAACCCATGAGTGAGACAGACAGACAAATACTAAGTGGGAAAGGATAAAACACAACCCAAGAAATGAAACAAAATTACTACTCTGACAGAGGACATGTGGTATAAATGCTTCCATATATTAGTTGCAAAATAAATATTTTTTAATCAAATTGAAAACTGCACTCAGCAATCAGGAGATATGGATTCTAGCCCCTTATGTATGTACGACGTCTCTCTGATAGAATATAAGATCCTACAGATTATATTAACCCTTATTCCAGGAGGCTTCAATCACTGCCACCTAAGGCAAAAGTTGGAATTCTGTAAAAGTACATGTGATGTGTATTATCCATTCAGCAAGCTGTTTCACTTTTGTCTTTGTCCCTAACATAGTATGTGGCACATAGTAAGCACATAATAAATGCATATTGACTGATTGATTGGAATCTTTGGCTTCCTCCAAGACCCAAGTAAACTAACTGCTGTTGGAAGCCATTCCTGATGCACTTCATTTTGGTGCTCTCTCCTTCCTCTGATTATCTTGTATTTAACTGCTCTGTGAACATGATGTATCCTGGTAGAAGGATACAGAGCAGGGATTGTTTTGTCATTGTCTTTTTAGGGGCTTAAAAAATGTACATTGACTTGAATAGTTATCGGGTTGGGTTAGATGATCTTAGAAGTCTCTTCAAACTCTTAAGATTTTAAGAATATTAAGGACATTTAAAAATATGTGAACTATGGTAACAATTAAAAACTTTTTCAGGCTAGTGCTCTTTGATGATCTTAGAAGGTAGTATCTTAGGGAGAATGCTTATTAAAGAATGAATATGTAAGTACACTCTGGACAGTGAAAAAGTTTGCTTTTGCAGAATATTTTTAAGCAATCAGTAAGGCTGGATCAACTCTTCAATATTTAATAAATGTTTAAGTACTAGACTTACTGAGGGAGAAACAAAAATGAATAACAAACACTCATTCCCATCAAGGAGGAGCATATCATCTAATGGGGTGAAGAAGCATAATAATATAGTGCTTTATAGTTTACAAAGCATTTTCCTCACAATAATCTAACAGGAAGTATAAATAATATCCCCATTTTACAAGTGGAAAAATGTAAACTTAGAAAGATTTACAGGATAAATTCCAAGTTATTTTTAGAGGGAATGAGGTAACTAGAGAAATCTTAAAAGGCCTTTTGCAGAAGGTAGCACTTGAGGTGAGACTTGAAGGGAGCTTAAGGTGAGAAAAGCTTTCGAGAAATGGGGGACAGACAGCTAGCAAAAGACATGGTGGTAAGAATTGGAATGCCTTGTTTGGGCCATATCAAAAATTCCAATTTGGCTGGAACATAGCATACATCAAAGAAGTAATTTGTGGTCAGCCTGTAACGATAGGTTTGAGTCAAATTGTAAAAGGCGTTAAATAGCAGAGAAGACAAGAAATAGGAAGCCAAGCAGGGTAATTCAACAATATTTATTAAGTACCTACTACATACCAGGCACTGTGCTAATGCTAGAGATAAAAATAAAAAAAGAAACAGTCCCTTTCCTCAAAGAGCTTACATTCACTCAGGAGACTTAACCTAGTCAGACCTAGCAGGAAGGAAGAGACGTAACGGTATATGCTATTCAAAGCTCCGTCTTAGAGCCACAGAACCTGAGATTCAGTGACCCTTCATTTTTTTCCTGTTACAGTTTTCTCACTCGGTATGATTCAGATTCCCAAAGTTTCTATATTATTTTTTCCTGTCACTTTGATTTCTGATACTGATAGAATATGCCATGAAGATGTCCTTTATCTCTGAGTATTCATTCATTCCTTTATTGTCAAGGAGAATACTTCCTCAGAGGTTTTGTGAGGCATTAAATGTATGTGTTTCAGCATGTAACCACCAAACATTTGAGATTGTTGGAAAGTTGCAGAACATGTGTTGTAGCCTTCCTTATCACATGAAATGTGTTCTTAGTAAAATTTAGTGAAGCTACAGAAGAGAACACAGTGTGCAAAGATACTTGACATAAAACTAAATTGGTGGATTACAGAATTTTTATTTTTCCAAGAGATGTGAAGTCTTTTTTTAGCAATGTTAGTCAGATGTTCCCAATTTAATTTGTGAAGCACTAGATTATTAGTATACAGTACATCATGTTTCAGATCCATGTATGATCTAATCTCGAAGAACAGGTTGTTGAGCTTTTTTCTCTCTGCTTTTCTTCAATTTTATTTTAATAGACATTTTAAATGGAATAAATGTCAATTAGATTTAGAAAAGCTGTATTTATCTATAATAATGTATGGTAGTCCCGTGAGTTCATGGCTCCATTTTTAAAGTGGAATATGGTTTTTCATGTAGAAAAAAAAAGTTTCAGTGTGTTCAGGCTGTAAACACAAATTGGTAAATGACAAGTGCTTTCTGAAAGAATTAGGCACCCTCCTGGTTGCCAGATCAGTAGTTTAAGTATGGTAGTGAGTTGTTCCCATATAGTCAATAAAAGGCACTGTTAGAGAAAGACTTGTACAGAATATTTTCCTAAAGGGAAAACAGTTTTTGTCATTGAAAAAGACTGCTTTGCTCTAAATTCTTATAATAGGCTACAGTTTGCTACCTGCTCTGGAAGTTTAACTGTTTTATTTCCTTTATTTTTTAAAGTTTTACTGACACCATTTACATCATGTTAATTTCTGAATATGTCCTGCCCTTCTCCTCCAGTAAGTAGCGTGTGACATAGATTTTTAGAAGATCCTGAAAAGAAAAAGAATGGCTCAGTCACACTGACCAAGCCATTGGCTGTCTAACTCAGGCATATGCAGGCCTGCACAACTGTAGTTTCCACTTCTCCCACAAATGAGGAAAGGTGCATTTTCCCATTTCTTCTCCAGGCCCACTATCCAGTTTGGTTTCTTCTTTATTCTGTTCGTCTTGTGAGAGGCCCCGTGGTTCTGAGAGAGCCAGTGTTGAAGCCCAGAAGACCTGGGCTCTGGTCCTGCCTCTGATATGTACCAGACATGTGTGGCAAGTCATTTAGCTTCTGAGCACTCTACAAGAGTCAACACTGTGAGTTGCAGAAAAGGTACTGACCAGCATTAGTTAAGGGAGTTTCTTTGTCCAAGATCCCCCTGTACTAATGAGATCACAGGCATAATCCCTATCCCTAGCCTCCATTGTTATAGTAATTGTGTATATTGCTTTTCTGCTTTTGCAGAGAACAGTTTTTGTCATTGAAGAAAACTGCTTTGCTCTGAATTCTTATAATAGGCTACAGTTTGCTATCTGCCCTGTTAGAATTGGAAGTTTAACTGTTTTATTTCCTTTATTTTTTAAAGTTTTACTGACACCTTTTACCTCATGTTAATATTTTACCTCATGTTAATTACTTCACTGTGAATCACTTCATGTTTTTTGAAATCCACCTTATTTGGTAGATCACTTAATTTCCTTGGCTTCCATTTCCTCATCTGTAAAATAAGGTTGAACTAGATAGTCTTTGAGGTTCCTTCCATCTATAATCCCATGATCCCTGTTTCTCTAAATTTCTCATATTCACCATTCCATTCCATTCATCAGTCATTTGACAAGCACTTATTAATTATCTGCACTGTGCCAGGATACAAATATAAAAATGAAGCAGTTCTGTCCCACAGGAGTTTACATCCTCTAGGAAAAGACAATATGTATAGATGTGAGAATATACAAAATAAATATGAAGTTGTCTGGTGGCTGGGCTAGATGCTAGGAGTTCAGAAAATCTTATGTAGAAGGTAGTACTGAAGCTGATCTCTGAAGGAGAGTAGGGATTCAAATTATACCATCATATCCTTAGATGCTGTGAATATTTTGATACGTATATGATCTGGTTTCCCTGGGATAGATAGCTGGCAGTGGTGTCTCTGAAATTGTATGGACCATTTCAAGTTTATTTTCTTCCATTTCAGATAATAAACTGATTTAAGATTTAGCACAATTGGGGTTAAATTTTTAAAATGTTATTTACCCTGATACTTCAGAAATCATAATCATATCTCTTTAACAGTGTCTAGAATTTAGTAGGTGCTTAATAAATGCTTATTAATTAACATATCCATTTTTATGTGGCCAGAGGATCATAGATTTGATATTAGAAGAGATCTAAGGAAGATAGCTGTCATCAACCCCTTTGTTTTTATTGTCATATAATCTTGTTCTCATCTTTTTCTATGACATTAGGACAAAAACAGTCCCAGGACACGTTGCTGTCCTGCTGTTGTTCTTTTATACTTATGTTCTGCCAACTATTGTAGTGATGGATAAAATAATTGTATTTGGTAGTTGAATAAAAATATTAGTCTGTAAGGTCATCCTCTGTAGGTTTTCATTGAGCTGAAAACATCCCTACTATAACTCTAGTAGCAAATAAGATGATTGTTCCCACGTGATTTTTAATCTCCTCTCTTAGGTTGCTATATTTTGAAAGGTTTTAATTTCTCATAGCTTATAAAATTGAGTATTTGATATTGTAATGTCTATTAAAATCATTGTTCTAAGGTTTGTGGATCGATGTTATGTCGGGACAGTTGTAATAAATATTTTGGCCTGTGAAAATGGTATAGTTTTGATATGGTTTATTTGATTAACCTAGGATATAATATAGGAATTTATTATGTTAGTCCATGAAAAATATTCTGTTGTGTAACTCTAACCACTTGTCACATCTTACAAGGTACTCAATACGTATCAGATTTTTATAGCCTATGTTGATGTGTTAAAGTTTCTAACATTTTGAATGATCTAGATTGATCATAATTCCAGACTCCTTGAGGTTAACACTTCTGTAATTTTGGTGGTGATGATCTGATTTTGAATTGCCATCCTTCGTAAACCCTTTCATTTCCATAAAGAAATCTTCATGACATAGCCAATTACTTGTTCATTGCTTCTCTGTTAACATTGTTGATTGAGTTTATGTGGATGCTGCCCATGGCAGGTCAATTTTGAATCATAACCATTTCATGGGTCTCATCTGAAAGAAAACCACTTTTGTTTCGTTTGATAAATCCAATAGTGTGTACCTGTAACCAGCCTTCACTGTTGCTGGATGAAGTGATATCTCCTTGTTCCAAAAGTATTTATGTAAGTTTTTGACCTCTTTATCTTGTTGCTCTAAGAATGCGTATAAATCAGCTCCTTCTTTGATGAGGAATTCTTAATCTTTCAATAGCTGACTGATGATCCCTGTGTTTTTTTAGTGTTCTATGTCATTTTGTATAGATGCTTTTCAAATCTGTTCTTGGTCATTTTGCAGTTCCAAAAGTATACATTAAAATCAGCATTCATCATTTGTTAATTGTTAAATGTGTTCTTCCGTAGAGCTTTGATTTTAGGATCAGTTAATCAACAAGTACAGTCAGTCCTCAACATTTGCATGTTAAACTTTTGCAACTTCAAACATTTACATGATTTTATTAGTAACTTCATTTTTACTTTTGCATTGGCAACCACACACATTTCCAGCTATGTGCAGTAGAGAAAAAAATGAGAGGCGCAATACATGCAAGTTTGTGGAGCAGCTAATACCCCATGAGGCACTTTACTAATCTTTTTACCCTACCATTGTAAAAAACTCCACCTGCATCCGTTACATATTTTCATTGTTTGTTTTTTAAACTCAAGTTTTGTGTTAAAATTATGCCCCCAAAGCATAGTGCAAGTCCTTTGGGCTCTAAAGTGATGTTGAGGCCTCATCAGTGTTAGTGTCTTCTGACAGCAGCAACTAAATTCCCAGCAACTTCTCCCTCGGTTTTCAGAGGGCAATCAAGGCAAGAGGTTTACAACAGTGTAGTATACAGTACAATACCCTCACACTGCCATCTGACACATAGGAAGGTAAGATTCAAGTTAAAAAATGTTTTAGTTTTAAGAATTATATTTGTTAAAAAAAAAAGGATTATATTTATTACACAGTATTTTATGATACTGTAGATGTCACATATCATGAAAAATGAAAATTATTTAAATCAGTGGTTTTTTTAATTGAGTTGTTAGCACAAAAGGTCACAGAATTCTAGGAAATTATTAGTGAGAAAAATGTTTTGCAGGTTACCAATTTTGTGTACTCCATTTTATGGGTTATTTCCTGGTTACTGTGTTAGTAAAAATGCATATTATTAGAATTAATGTTTTGCTATAATGAAATGTATGAAGAAAAGTGTATTTTAAGCAATCTCTAGTGAAAGATTACAGTTTTTGGTGGTTGTGGGAACCTGACCCCCTGTTTCCCATAGGTTCAATTTATCAACATTTGCATTTGTGACTTTTGCCCTGTTTTCATGGAAGTTGAGTATTGACTGTATTTATTAAGTGCTTACATATATGCTGGGCAATGTGCTAAGCCTCAGGTACACAAAGACAAAATCAAAATTGTCTGTACCTTTGATTTGCTTACCTTCTGCTGACAGGATGACAGGTACATATATAGACATGTACAAGAAATATACAAATCAAATGCATGGTAACCTTGAAAGGTAAAACACTAGAAGGTAGACGAATTAGGAAAGGCAATCTACAGAAGATGGTACTTGAACTGAGTTTAAGACTCAGTGCAACTAGGGATTCCAGGAAGTGGAGGTATATGGGACAGCTAGGGCAAAGTCACAAAGAAAGGAGTGTCCTGTGTGAGAACAGCAAGTAGGTAGGTATGGCTATTTGGTAAAATATGTGAAGGGACATAATATACCTAGTGGGTCTGGAAGGTAGGAAGGGGCCAGATTGTGAACTTTTAAATACCGGATGCAGGATACAGTGGATAGAGTACTGGACCTGGAGTCAAGAAGTTCCAATCTAGCTTGAGAAATTTACTAGTTATAGGATGCTGGGAAAGTCACTTAACCTCTATCTGTCTTAGTTTTCTCATCTGCAAAATGAGGTTAATAATAGCGCCTACCTCCCAGGGTTGTTGCAAGGATAAAATGAGATAATATTTGTATAAAGTACCTTGTAAACTTTAAAATGCTACATAAATGTTGGCTATTATTATTATTATATTTTATCCAAGAGATAGAGCCACTAGAGTTTATTGAGTTGGGTGGAGTGGTGTGGTCAGACTTCTACTTTAGGGAAATCACTTAGGCAGTAGGGTGGAGTATGAATTATAGTGAAGAAAGACTTAAGGCAGAGAGATGAAGAGTCAGCTCTAGGCAATTTGGAAGTGTACCCAAGCTAGGGAGTGTGATATGACTTAAGAAACAGCAAAAGAGACTAAAAATCTTAGACAGGTAGTAGGAGAATCACAAAAGAGCAGTATCAAATGCTACAGAGAGATCAAAATTGCACATGAAGATTGAGAAAAGGCTGTTAGATTTGGCAGTCAGGGGACAATTATATTTTGTGTACTCAGTGCCTAATTGTGTATAATAATTGACATATCACATACTAAAAGTTTTTAAAATATGTAAAAAAGCTGTGAGTTTTGTATGTCTATAGAGACATATTGATATATAATATTTGTTCAGCCTTCATTGGTTCATACAGATCTTCCTATGTTTCTTGGAATTCCTCATATTCTTGCTATAATATTCAATTTCATTTATATACCACACATGATGAAAAATGCTCTGCCTTTTGTTGCAAAATATGGGAACTGTGGGTAAGGAGTGGTGCATATACGATTACACTTGGTTGTAGGTTCTGTGCCAGCTGGATATCGTCTTCCCTTTTCCTCGTTCCCCCCTCAAACTCATAGTTGCCTAAAAGGCCTTGCAGTCAAAACAAATACAATCTATATTTAGACACATATAGGGCAGTTAGGTGGCCCAGTGGATAGAGAGCACCAGGCCTAAGTCAGGAAGGCCTGCGTTCAAAAGCAGCACACTCTGTGTGTCAAGTCACTTAAACTTCTGTTTGCCTCAGTTTCCTCATATGTCAAATGAACTGAAGAAGGAAATGTCAAACCACTCCAGTATCTTTGCAAGAAAACCCCAAAGGGGGTCACAAAGAGTTGGACATAACTGAAATGCTGCAACAAATAAACAAGCAAAACAGTTTGGTGTCTTTTATGTGTTAGCATTTAATCTTTAATTCTCCGTATATTTCTACAGTATGGAAAAGTCAGTTGGATACATTTGCCTCACTATAAGTCATACAATCTTTTGATATGAAAGAACTGTTCTCAGGAGATCTGTCATGTGTTAGTTACTCCCTATTGGGAGATCACAACCCTTCTATGGCCAAGTAAACAGATTCATGAGTTTCTGTAGCCAGCCTCCTGATGAAAAACATCTCTACATTTAGCTAAATTGATCGTTTCGCATTTCACTAGACTTGATGTAGTTCATCTCCAGATTTGTACTCCAAAGATTTTCTAGTATGTTAAACATTCTGCCTTAGAGAACTCATCAGAATAGGACTTCATGGAAGAAAAAAACTATAGATATATATAGATATAAATTTAGATGTCTACCCATTAACATATAAGTATATATGTAGTTTTATATACATGAATATATGACATACATCTAAAACCATTCTTCCAATATATTATTGTAATTTTTATTTCTCTGCCAACTTTGTTTCCTTTTCTTTTGTGTTTTCCTCCTTAATTCCAGGCATTCAACTGCATTCATCCTTCTCTTTACTTTTCTTCCCCAGCCAGGGTTTCCCTTCTTCCTGGGCACATGACCTCACTTTGAAAAATTCAGTTGAATTTTATTGAAGTCATAGTGCCCAGAGCATTTTCAGTATAATGTTTGCCTTATAGAAAATATTCCAAACATATTGAACCAGCCTAGCTAGGTCCGAGTACCTATTGTGTTAGGTTTGAAGGAAGTACACGACTGAACTAAGATAAGGTCCCTATTCTCCTGAGATTTCTTGGCTATTGTTATCACAGATGCAGAAACAAGGACTTAAAAAAAAAAAAGCAACCACCGTTGGACAATATTGTTGAATTATACAAATCCAGCAGGGGTATGCAGATAAATTGACTGTGGTGGCATGAGACATCACTTTAATTTTAGATTTTTCTGGTGGCAAGTAAGAAGTTAGCCCAGTGTTTCAAAAAAAATCAAGTGATGAAAGGAAGAATAGAAATAGGACCATACTTTGAGGGGGTGATAGGGTCTAGTAAGGGTTTTTCAAGATAGGGATGACTTTTAGGTAATGGAGAAGGAACCAGTAGATAGGGAGAGACTGAAGATTAGTGTGAGGGCAAGGGGAAATGATTTTGGTAGCAATCTGAGGAAAAAATGAGAGTAGATAGGTACAAGTAGAAGGATTGGTCTTGGAGAGAGGGGCCACCCTTTTATCACTCAGAGTAAAGGAGAAAATCAGGTATTATGTCAAGGGGTCAGATGATGGATATAAGGGGGGTAAACTCATGGCTTATGACCTCTGTTTTCTCTATAGAGGATGAAGGAAAGTCTTGAACCATGAAGATATGGATAGGAGGAGGCATGGGTAGGTGTTGTGGTTAAGAATAGGGAGAGATGGGGGGCAGCTAGGTGGCGCAGTGGATAGAGCACTGGCCCTGAAGCCAGGAGGACCTGAGTTCAAATCCGGCCTCAGACTGAACACTTGACACGTAGTAGCTATGTGACCCTGGGCAAGTCACTTAACCCCAATTGCCTAAAACTTTAAAAAAAAAACCAAAAGAATAGGGAGAGATGGAAAGATAGGGAGCTATTTTCAGATAATGGGATGTCCCCTCTCTAATCCATCCTCCATACAGCGGCTAAACAGATTTTCCTAAAGTATAGGTCTGACCGTATCATTCACTTGCAGCTAAGCGGTACAGTGGAAAGACATGAGTTCAAATCCTGCCTTAGACACTTAGTGGCTGTGTGACCCTGGGCAAATCACTTAACCTTCCTTTACCTCATTTCCCTCATTTGTAAGATGGGGATAATAATAGCACCTACCTCCCAGTGATGTTGTGATGATAAGATGAAATAATATTTGTAAAGCACATTGCGAACCTAAAAACATTATGGAAATGTTAGCTATTGTTATTGTCTCAAGTATTAAATATAAACTTCTCTGGTTGGTATTTAAAGCCCTTGACAACCTGCCTCTTTTGGCCTTAGGACATTGCAGTACATTGCCTTCCAGCGCTCTAGTTCATCCAAACAGCCTTTCTTACTCTTGCTCTTTCATAAGCACTCCATCTCTTTTCTCCAGGCCTGGAATGCCCTCTCTTTGCATCTCCATCTCTAGTCCAGTCTGAAAAAGAATCCCTTCTAGAGCATTCCTGACGTTCTGTCATCCAGTTTCTATTTGAAGGCCTTTAATAGTAATGAACTAACCCCCATTCCACATTTGGACAGCTTGGATTGTAAAAAAACCTTCACCTTACAGCGAGTTAAAATCTGCTTCTCTTAACCATTTCTCCTAAATTATTTGGATGTAATTAAAAGCATCAGATTACTGTTTCATATAAACATCATGAAAAATACACTCCCTTATTTAAATGTTGGTCTGGAAGTTTAGAGACTGAATTCTTGTCCTATCATTTCTTCAGTTTTTCTTTTCTTATCTATCATTCTGGAAAGAGTGCTATTTTTATATTTATAAGAGTTTATAAGACTTACATTCTGGTCTAGAACTCCCATTTACAAGCCACGTGGCCTTGGGTAAGCCATGTCTCCTTTCTGCCCCTGAAGTGTTCTTTTCCTCTGTAAATGTTATTAATGATCTCTGTCTCGACTAACTTTATAAGGTTATTATAAGGACCAAGTGAGGTAACGTACAAAAATGGTTGTGGTAAAAAAAAAAAAAGACTATATAAATGTAGGCATTATTATTAACCATTGGCCTTTATTATTATTAACCATTATTAACTCATTGGCCTTTTTTGTTTTTTTATTGTTTAGATCAATTTTATATGGAAGAACTTTGAATGCTTTAGAGATAGGTATGTTGTAGGGTTTTTTGCCCCGTATAATGGGTAGGCCTGACTCTGCATGGGAACTTATTCAGGTTCAATGTTGAAATTAAATGAGACACTTGTAGTTCACTCACAGTTATATTTACTTTATCATACCATAGAAAGGATATTCAACAAGAATATTCCAGCACTTAGCTTGAGTAGACATGGCTACCTTCATCTCCATATGAAAATGTATCTCGTCAGCCAAGCAGGGCAAGGTCCCTTATGTGGTCTTGGGACATTGGCCAAGTCTTAAGGGCCCGGCACATAGTAAGTATTTAATAAATGCCTGTTGACTAACTGACTGGCTCGGGTAGTTTTCATGGCTTTCTTAGGAGAAAGAGAAATAGTTTTTCATCATACTTTTTCTGAATGCAGTTCTCATAAAAATCCTTATTCTAACATTTGTGTTCCCCAGCTTATTTTCCTGAGTGAAAAAAATGCATATCCACTTTTTTTTTTTAATTGGCAAAGACTTACTGACCATTTACTGAATGTAGAACACTGTTAGGCATTAAGGATGATAGAAAAAAAATGTAAGAAATAGTTTCTGGGCTCCAGAAAGTTATTGTCCATTTGGAAAGATAAGTGGAGAGGATAAGTAATAGTCAAAGGAGTATATAATTAAACACCAAAATGAATGATATAGACCTTGTACTATAGGATCCACATAAGGCAATATGAAAGTGTGGGAATGTCAGAAAGGTCACCTAGGATTTTAACTGAACTTTAAAGGATGTATAGTTGATTTTTAAATCCCCCCACTGTCAGAAAATACAGTAAGAAACTTGGAGAGGTATTTTATTTAGTATCATTGATCCAGAGATCCCAAGGGTGAAAATGATGTCTGGTTATAAATTCACATAGTGGGTAGGAGTACTCTCTATATGATTTTAGAGCCTCATTTACCTTTTTTTTTTTTAAGGAACAGTTCTCAGTGAGTGACACTCATGAATTGAAAAACTATCTCAACCTTTTCATATGTTTTAAGCATCAGAAACCCTCTCCTAGTGAAGAAATGGAATTTAGAGTTTTCAGCAGAGCATATTAAACATGTTGTTTGTTTATCACCTAGAACTTTTTTTAGGTAATTTCAGTAGATGAGCAATAAAAAACCATTTCCTACCTCTGTCTCTAAATTGCCACATGTTCATAGGCAAATAGTTTCTCTTCTTTGGGCTTCAGTTTCCTCATCTAAAATGAGAAGTTTAAACTAGATGGCCTCTAAGATCCATTTTAACCTTAATATTTTATTCTCTGAAAGTACATTTACTTCCTCTTATACACAACAATGGAAAATAGATTTTCTTACTCAGATTTTCTGATTTAGATAAATGGAGAAGAAACCTGTAATAAAGAAATAGTCCTTTTTTATTGGATCGCATTCACATTTTCATTTTTCTTGATATGCTATGTGTTTCTCCTACCATACATGTTATGCAAGAGAGAATAGTATCTCTGGTGTTTTGCTGTTTCGGACAGGTGCTTAGGATAGTTAAGTAGGCACATGTCACCTAAAAAAAAAAATTTAGGATATGTGCAACCAAAGTAATCTTTATTTCACATTTGAGAAGCAGTTTGGCTAGTGAAATATATTGTGAACTTGGAAGTGAGAAGACCTGAATTTTGTTTTCAGAACAGTATTTAGTGACCTTACTATATAAGTAGTGTGTTTTCCGCTAACTGCCTTTTTTATGGGTGATTTAATGAGAAAATACTTGGAATAAACACAGAACATTATTATATGAATATCATGTGTTGTGTTTAGTTTCTGATGCTACATTTTAGGAGAGATAATGACAAACAGAAACATGTCTAGAGAAGGTCACCAGGATGGTAAAAGAATTGGAAACCATTATCACATGGAAATTGGTTGAAGGAAGTGAGGATATTTAGCCCAGAGAAGAGAAAGTTTGAAGTAATCTTGATTACAGTTTTCAAATAGTTGAAGGATTGCCATTTGAAAGGGGGACAGACTTGTTCAGCTTGAGTCCAGAGGGCAGAATTAGATCCAGTGAATAAACATTACAAAGAAGCTGAATTTAGTTCAGTATAAGAAAGACGTTTTCCAGTAATCATAGATTTCCAACAGAGAACATGGATAGCCTTTAGAGAAAGAAAGTTTGTGATGATTGGAGGTTAAACTGAGTAAGAATAGGTGACCATTTGGAGATATTGTGGATAATTAGATATCTATGTTCCCTTTCCATGAATCCAAAATGTTGCTATGAAACATTCTTTATGTACTTCTCTCTGCTAGAATGTGTCCTCAAAGCTCTTTTATGAGTATTCAGTGAATATGTGTATTTACTAAAAAGCCTCCCAAGTACAGAACAAGATTTGGAACTCTTGTGTTTTACTTAGTGAAAGGTTTCACTTCTCATACCGAAAGTACCCTCCACCCCTCAGGCCTTATCTTCTGACTGGCTGAGTTCCCTAAACCTCCATTTTAAGTAGGAGCCTGAGGCCAGAGGTGTCTTCATTGCTCTTAAGGGTATATTGATTACTCATCTCCACATGACTTTCTCTATCATGCCATTGAAACCTCCTCATCCTGGAAGCTCACTTCACCCTTAAACTGCTTCTCATCTTCTTCCCACTCCTAATCCCCTGTAAGTGTTTTCTTCCCCCATTAGAATATACGCTCCTTGAGAGCAAAGACTGTCTTTATGCTTCTGTTGGTATTCTCAGGCTTAGCAGGCACCTAGTAATTACTGTTGCTTGTCAATTGACAATCCTTGTCTGGGACAGTTATTACTTGGTAAACATTTCTTTCAGGTATTTAAAAAGCTGGATTTTTTGGTGTGCATGTTTTTTAAAGAGCAACAAATAAAAGTAAAGTCTAAAAATAGAGGCACTAGACATTTCATCATAAATTCAGATTAAATTTCTCTTCAAAAATAGATAAATCACTGACAAAATAGTCCCCAGGATAATAATGTTTAATAAGATGCCTTAGATTTCACCTAGGAATAAGCTCTCAAGTTGAGATTCTAGAGGAACCTGACTTGAATATTGCAATTGTCAAGCTGGAAATATAAAATTTACTGTGTAACTTTAGTTGTATTTCATTAACCTAACTGAATGCCTATTTATACATAAGGATATGTGTTCATGTGTTATAGGATGGAGGAATCATAACTAGATAACAGTTCATTTGAAAACAATCTAAGGGTTTTTATCAGACTGCAAACTTATATAAATTGCCAGTATTACAAGACAGCCAAAGAAGAAGTGGTGATCTTCACCTGTGTTAGTAGAAGAATTATATTTAGGATAAGGGAGGTTATAGATCTATTGTACTTTGTCTTGGTCAGACTTTATCTGAAGTATTGAGTTCAACTTTGAGTACTACATTTTAGTAAGAACATTGACAAGCTGAAACATGCTAAAGGAGAGCTACCAGAATTGTGGGGAGACTAAAAAATTATACATACAAAGATTGTTTGGAAGAGCTGGCATGTTTTTAGCTTTGAGAAGAGACTTCGTAGGGGAAATGATGAACCATTCAAGCAACAAATGTTTATTAAAGCATGTCATATTCTGGGGCTACTCAGTCCAGAGTGAAACAGCGCTCCTCAAGGAGCTTACATTCAGATGAGGGAGATAGCATGCATGTTAGTTTCTATGGGACACGAGTCTCTACTCTTACACACTTAGGGCTGGCTTGCTCATCCAACCTGCACACATGCTGGCAGCTGTGGGCTTCCCGGAGGAGACCTTTGCCACCCTGGTCTGCCTGGAATATACTCCTATTGCTACTGTTGTTGCTGAGCTGCCATCATTGGGCTTCACATTTACATGAAGTCAGCTACAATGACACCATTAACTCTTAAACATAAAACATTTACAAAAGCAATTAAAAAAATCATAACATTTAATTAATAGAAAGCAAAACATTACAGCCCCCCATGAACCAGGGTCATACTCTGCCACCAATGCTTGCAATGTAGGTCAGGAAGAGTGGGCCTCCACTTATAGAAACTTAGCAGGGTGGCACACAAGTGTGCTCAGGGCAGCTCTCAGCTCTGGATTGTAGATGTTGATGTCTTTGGTCCCTTCAGTAGTAGCCTATACCATATAAAACTACTTCAGTGCTAGCTGTTCTCCTTCTGGTCTTCACCACTTTCCTCCTTCACTTCTCCTTCACTTCGGCTCTTGAGCTGATGAAGCAGTGACAAGTTCTTTTCTCTAACAGCCACTTTTGTTGGGCTCTGATGAGAAGCACTATACCCTTTCAGTAACAAGAAGTTCTCTTAAGCCAAAGAACTGCCCATACTCATCAAATGTGCAGATAGCAGGGGATTATTATGCTTTGTCCAATCACCTCCAGATCTCTTCTTACAGCAAAACACATTTGGGGGCAAAACATGCAACGCCTTTATTTCTCTCTCTCTCTCTCTTTCTCCCTCTCAAACCAGTGAGGACAGTAAAAGGCAAGACCGAAACCCCCGAAAGGTTTCCTCTCACGCAATATCAGGATTCAGCTCTCTTCTAATGAACTTACAGCAGCTACTCCAGCCTTTCTCTGGCCAATCAGCAAAGTAGTTCTCTTCCAAACATCGAACTCCCAGCAAAACAGCTGAAGAGTCAACTTAACTGGAAGCGTTCATTGTTTTCTGCCCCCAGTTTCTTGTGACTCCTGTGCCCCGCTTACTTTCTGTCTTAACAGCTTGTAATGCCTCAGATCAGTTTCCTGGTGGTCAATTATTTATCTTTAGCTTTGGAGGTAGCACAAAGAAATCCATCTTCCTGTCAGGCCTGAAACCCAGCAGTCACCATATAATCTTACTATAGTCCCAAAACAGTTATTTTATTCATAAAAATAGTCACGTGCAAATGAGCTAATGAGTCATAATGTCCTACAGCTATCACCACCCCCAGTCATTGCTCTGCCTTTAAACAGGTCCTTTTAGTCTATTCATCTGAAGGCATTTTCTCTCTGTGGTCCTCCGAATAGTTTCTCTCTGAAGCATTTTATCCTAGAGATCCTATGTTTCTTCACAGATTATTTTATCACTTTTCCTTACATAAATATTTTCTTTCTGACTCTTGAAGCAACCAGTCTGTTCATACACAAAAAAAGACATACCTAACATCTACAAAGAAGATTCTAGGTAATCTTAGAAGGAAAGGAAGTAACATGGGGATAGGGAGGAGAGGGAAGAGCATTAAAGGCCTCATTTAGTAGGAGGCACTTGAGCTAAATCTTAGAGAAAACCAGGTGTTCCAAGATTTGTATATGAGGAAGAAGCACATTCTAGGCATGGAAGACAGTCAGTAGAAATGCACAGAGAGATAGAGCATTAAATGTGAGGAACAAGAACAGGCCAGTATGGCAGAACTGTAGTAAGCATGGAAAGGAGTAATATGTAAGGCGACTGGAAAGGTAGGAAAGGACCAAGTTGTGAAAAACTTTAAATACCAAACAGAAGAATTCTGTTTGGTTGTGGCTAAGGAGCCAGTAGGGGTTATTAAGGTGGGGACATGGTGGGGCTATGTGTGAAATGGACAGACCTATACTTGAAGAAAATCACTGTGGCTGCTATGTAAGGGATTGCCTGGACTAAGGAGACTTAATGCAGGGATGTCACAGGGAAAGCTATTACAGTAGTCTAGGCAAGTAGTAATGGGAACCTGAAACTCGGGTGGGAATTTGTAAGTTAGAGAGAAGGGGATGGACACAGAAGGTGCTATGAAGGTAGAAATGGCAAGATTTGTGGGATGAATGAAAATGAGTAGAAGAGGATACTGGGGTGACTTAAAGGAAGATGGTGCCCTGGACAGTAATAGGGAAATTTGAAAAAGGGGTATGTTTTGGAGGAAAGATAATTACGTTGGTGAATATGGGGAGTTTGAGTTGTCTATGGGACATCAATTTGAAATGTCTAATAGACACTTCATGATGTGGGACTGAAGCATCAGGAGAAACTAAGGCCGGCTTATAGACATATTAGGTTTGTTTTACTTGACCCCAGAAAACATCACTAAGAACACTGGATACAAGTTGCCAAGGCAGATTTTGACTTTTTTATGTAAGGAAAAGCTTCCTGAGAATTAGAGCTGTCTGAAAATGGAGTGGGTTGTTTCAAGAGGTGGTGAGTTCTCCATCACTATTTGTAGAGGGAATTCCTATTCAGGTTACAGGTTGGACCAAATTATCTCTAAGCTGTCTTCTAGCCTTTACATTCTGTGATTCTTTAGTCTCTATGTGGCATTTGATGTTGAATATCCACTTCGTGATGCTCTTCAGTCTCTTGGCTTTTATGTCACTGTACTGTTGTTATTCTACCTTTTTAACCAATCCTTTCCCCGATCCTTGGAGAACAAGAACAGCAACTCCTCCTCCTCCTCCTCCTCCTCCCCCCTTTCTTTCCTCTTTCTTCCTCCTTCTTTCACATTTGAACTCGGGTCCACAGAGCCATTGTTTTGACCTCATTGTTGTATTCCTGTGAAACCTGAACAGTCTACCAGAACCATGCCAGGAAACTGAATCGCTTCCATTTGAATTGTCTTAGGAAGATTCTGAAGATCACCTGGCAGGATAAGATACCAGACACTGAGGTCCTTTCTTAAACTAAACTGCCTAGCATTCAAACTTTACTGCAGAGAGTGCAACTCTAATGGGCTGGCCACGTTGTTCAAATGCCAAATGCATGCTTGCCTAAAACACCATTTGATGGAGAACTCATACAGGGCAAGCGTTCACACGGAGGTCAGAAGAAGCCATACAAAGACACTCTCAAGGTCTCTCTTAAGAACTTTGGAATTGATTGTGTGACATGGGAGACACTGGCACAGGACCACTCAGCATGGCATGTTCACATCAGAGAAGGTTCTGTGCTCTGTGAGCAAAGCAGAATTGAAGTAGCTCAAAGGAGATGCAGGAATGCACAGATTTAGAGAATCCACCCCAGATGTTCACAGGGACAATTTGTGCCTGACCTGTGGCAGAGCATTCCAAGCTCCTATTGGTCTGATCAGCCATAGTCAGAAACACTGAAACTTGACAGTAGCATAGTGATGTCATTTTGGTCTTCTTCAGGAACAAAGGACAACCACCAACCAAGTAAGTTTTTTTTTTAACATACATTAGACATTATTTTACATACATCCATGTGGTATTTACATACATTAGTACATATTTACATACATTAATGGGATCATAGGTTTAGAGCTAGAAGGATCATACAGGTCATTTAATCCATCCTCCTTATTTTACAGGTGAGAAATTGAGGCCCAGAGATGTTAATGTCTTGCTCAAAGTGAAGTGTCTCTGCTTAGCTTTTCAGAACAGTAAAAAGTCTCCTATTCTGTACAGTGTGTAATCTTTTCATCTTAGCTTTCAGCACCAGGGGAAATAATAATAAATGACCAGGCATTCAATGACCAATAACCAAACCATTTTATAGCAATTCATTTGTTACATAAAACTAGGGAAAAGAATGAAAATGGCTTTCTGGAACTATCTTCATAATTTCACTTTTGATTTGGCAAAATGTACTCCTCAGAGATATTTTGATTGTTATGTAATGTTATTGTCTGATTATCTTAAATACTTAAGTACTCCTACTGGGGGTTTTCCTTCCATAGACCTGGCTTTCCCATAATTTGTCTCAAATACTGAGTATTAAGCCAATCTCTTCCCATAACTATATTGGCCTTTTACACATTTTCATTAATGTCTTATTTTAGAAAAGGTTTATACTCAGATCTTATGTTAAAGATTGATTTATCTAAAGCTTTATGACCAGATGTTAAATCTGTAGAAGATCGAATGAGAAGAAGCTGACTTAAAACATGATCACTGCAGCATAAAAGGAGAAACTATTTTTTACAGGATTATCTCTGCACCAAGAGACAGCCCATAGAAGAAAGTTCTGCTGTCGGGGGGATGGAAAGATCAGAAGTCTTAAGAGTACAGTAGCAGAGTGAATGGCAAGTTCCAGTAGGTCAGATGACAATGTCAGGGTTCTGGAGGGCATAGAAGCAAGGCAGGTGGATGGTGAGGCCTAGTGTTTATCAATCTAAAAGCAGAACCAGGAAAACTATATATAAGAACTACTACAATTTAAATGGAAAGAACAAAAAAAGAAACTTAACTCTATGTAATCATAATGGCCAACTTATTTCCAGATAATCATTGTCAAAATGCACAGACTTCCCTTCTGTGTGGAGGTGAGAGACTGTGATTGTGAAATGTTGCATATGCTGTCAAACATGGGTTAATATATTAGCTAACTTTGCTGAAATATCTTTTCTTTCTCTTTCATTATTATAAGGAATGGTTCACTGGGTAAAGGAGAGGGAGAGACATATCTAGAAATAAAGGTGACATAAAAATAAAATATTTCAATGAAATTTAAATTATGTGTAGTGTGTATATGGGAATATATGCATTCGTATACATATTTACATATGTATGTATATGAATCTTTTTTTTTTTGTGAAAGAGCTGCATATTTGGGCAAACACCCCAAGGAGATTAAAGACCCAAAAAAGGACTGCCACATATGAGAAAATATTCATAACATTTTTGTAGTAAAAAATTGAAAACAAAGTGGGTGCCTATTGATTGGAAAATGACTAAACAAACTATAGAAGGGATTGTAATATTGCTGTGCCATTAAGAAATTACAAAAATGAATTCAAAGAGACTTGGGAAGTTTTGTATAAACTGATTCAAAGTTGTTCCAAACCAAAGAATACAAAAATAAGCCAAACTCTAAAGAATTATACATTTGTAAAGTGCTTTACGTGGTTGGTATCCCATTTGAGCCTCACAACAACCCTGAGAAGTAAGTGCTATTATTATCATCATTTTACAGATAAGGATACTGAGGCTGAGAGAGGTTGTGATTTGCCCATAGTCACAGCTAGTAAAGGTAGGATAAGATTTGAAGGTAAGATTTGAATTCAGGTCTTACTGATTTAAGGTCTGATGTTTTATCTACTACATCACCTACCAGCCTTTCCTGGTTACAGGGAAGGGTTCAGTGCCAAAGAAGTGGGTAAAAAATTGAGGCCATTCAGTGAAAGCTCTGTTTTTTCCCATTATTCATCTCACACTACTCAGATGCTTTCTGATACCATTTTCTCCTTCACCCTTGTTTCATGTGAAGAGGTGGCCTTTTTCCTTGTCAAGGCTAACTCCTCTTCATGCACAAGTCATCTCATTATATCCCATCTTCTCCAGAAAATTACCCTCTCTATCATCCCTAATCTCTCACTAATCTTCAGTCCCTCCTTGTTTATTGGCTGCTTTCCAACTTACAAACATGTCTCTCCTATCCTCAAAACCCCTCCATTTGATCTGTCCATCCCCATTAGCTACCATTCTGTGTCTCTCCATTTGTGCCTAAACTCCTTAAGAAGGTCATCTACAATAGGTTCCTTCCTTTCCTTTAACTCTTTGCAATCTAAATACTGACTTTATCACTCAAGTTAAATTGCTCTCTCTAAAGTTATTAATGCTTTCCTAATTGCCAAATCTAATGATCTTTTTTTAGTTCTCCTCCTTTTTGACCTCTCTGCCTGCAACCTTTAACACAACTGATTATCCTCTTTTCCTTGATACTTTCTTCTCCCTACTTTCTTTTATAAAATATATTTAATATTTTGTTTTTTCCTCAATTACGTATAAAAACAATTTTTAACATTTAGTTTTTTTTTAAATTTTGAGATCCTAATTGTCTCTCTCCTTCCCCATCCCCCTCATTGAAAAGGCACGCAATTTAATATGTTATATATGTGCGATCATGCAAAACATATTTCCATATTATTCATGTTGTGAAGGAAAACACAAACCAAAAAGAAGAAAAAAATCTAAAAAAAGTATGCTTTGATCTGCATCCATACTCCATCAATTCTTTCTGTGAAGATGGATAGCATTTTTCGTAAGTTCTTAGTAATTATCTTGAATCATTGTATTGCTAAGAATAGTTAAATCACTCACTCTTGATGATTGTACAGTATTGCTGTTACTGTGTACAATGTTCTCCTGGTTCTGTTCATTTCATGTTGCATCAGTTCATGTAAGTCTTCCCAGGTTTTTCTGAGAGCATTCTGCTCATCATTTTCTTATAGCACAATAGCATTCCATCACTATCATGTACAAGACCTTGGTGTCTTTGATGTTTGACCAAGCTCTAAGTGCTCCACCGCTCTTGCTTCAGCTGCCCTCATGGCAACTGGAACAAACTGTTCTCCTCCATCTATCCTCTTGGTCTTTGTGTGCTTGGGGTAGACATCCCCCTAACTCACTGATGGGGTTGTGGTCTGTCGGTTACCCTCAACCTGGTTTAGCCTGTTTGCCAAGACGGTTTTACCAAGGTGTAGCCACTGTGAATGTTACAGCTTCTTGGAGTCACAGGTGAGAGTTGGGAGAAAGGTGAACACCAAATTTGGATGAGCAGCCCTGAAAAGGGCTCAGCAAGCACTCACACCAGAGGTGCTAATCCTTTCTGAACGTCCCATATACTCCTAACAAATAGTAGACATTAAATAAATACTTGTGACTGTGGATTGAGGAAAATGGAGCTCAGAAAGGTAATATGATTTGCTTACTGTCATATAACTAGTGACAGAGTTTGGGAGCTGATGAGATCATCAAGTGAAATAATATAGAAGGAAAAGAGAAGAGAGCCCAGGACAGAGTCTTTGGAGACACCCAATGTGAATGAAGAGTCCAGCAAAGAAGACTAAGGAGTGATCAGAAGAAGAACCAAGAGTACTTTAAAAAAAAAAAAACTAGGGAGACAAAGAGCTAAAGAAAAAAAAAAAGGAAAAGGACCTATACGTAAAAAAAATTTATAGCAACTCTTAGTAGTGGCAAAGAACTGGAAATTGAAATGAATGCCCATCATTTGGGGAGTGGCTGAACAAGCAAGTGAGTGCTTGCTGAGCCCTTTTCAGGGCTGCTCATCCAAATTTGGTGTTCACCTTTCTCCCAACTCTTGCCTGTGACTCCAAGAAGCTGTAACATTCACAGTGGCTACACCTTGGTAAAACTGTCTTGGCAAACAGGCTAAACCAGGTTGAGGGTAACCGACAGACCACAACCCCATCAGTGAGTTAGGGGGATGTCTACCCCAAGCACACAAAGACCAAGGGGATAGATGGAGGAGAACAGTTTGTTCCAGTTGCCATGAGGGCAGCTGAAGCAAGAGCGGTGGAGCACTTAGAGCTTGGTCAAACATCTAAGACACCAAGGTCATCCACTTCATTCTGGACCATCACCAGTGATCTTAACTTTTGTCTTGCCGCTGGACTTCAATGACTTTGGAAGCAGGAGTGAGGCTGACAACTTTTGCACCCCTGCCTCATTTAAACCCAATTCACATGCAAGTCAAGACATCACACCATGATGTCAGTGGTCCTCTTCAAAGTGAAGGACAGATAATTTTTAGGCATTGTGTTCAGTACTGGGAACACAAAGAAAGGCAAGAGATAGTTCCTGATCTCAATGAGCTCACAAGGAGACATAGCATGCAAATAAGTATCTACAAATTGTGTGTGTGTGTGTGTGTGTGTGTGTGTGTGTGTGTGTGTGTAAGAGAGAGAGATGATAAATTGGAGATAATCAACAGAGGCAAGGCTTACTATAAGGAAGGGGAGTGGGGGAAGGTGTCAGGAAAGGCTTCTTATAAGTGGGACTTTAGCTGGAACTTAAAAAGAAGTGAGGGAAGCTAGGAGGCAGAAATAAGGAGTATTTCAGGCATAGGAGATGAGATGACCAATGGAAATGCATAGAATAGGGATGGGGGTGTTTTGTGTGACAAACAGGAAGGAAATGAGTGTCACTGGATTGAAGAGAAAGTGGTGAAGGGTAAGATGTAAGAGGACTGGAAGGATCAGGGGTGAGAGCACCAGGTTATGAAATGGGCTTTGAATGCCAAACAGGATTTTACATTTGATTTGGAGATAGTAGGGAGCTACTGGAATTTATTGAATAGAGGAGTGACATAGATCTGTGCTTTAGGAAAACCAATTTGATTGCTGCGTAGAGGGTATAGACTAGTGGAGAGACCTGAAGGAAACCAACAAGGCTATTTAAAATAATTTGTGACTCTGTAAAATAGGGATACAGTGCCTCTCAAAGGGCATCTGAGTAGTACAGTGAATAGAGCACTAGGCCTGGAGTCAGGAAGATCTGAGTTAAAATTCAGCCTCAGATGCTTACTAGATGTGTGACCTTAGGCAAATATTTAACCTCTGTTTGCTTCAGTTTCCCTCATCTGTAAAATGAGGATAATAACAGCACCTACATCCCAGGGTTGTTTTGAGGATTATATGAGATAATATTTCTAAAGCACTTAGCACTACTTGGCACATACTAGGTACTATATGAATTGTAGCTACTATAGTAATATTAATATTATTGTCAAATGAAACAGAGTACTTTTAAAAATGCTATATAAATGTCAACTATCATTATTGTTCTTATAGGCTTCCTCCTAACTACAGTTGCCTTTTGAAAGAAAAAAAAACATAAATCTGCTATATGCAATTATAATCACTTTATTATTTCATTTCTTTAAATATTTTTCTTTTTAAGTGAGCAAATAATTAGACTTCTGTATAATAGTCTATTTTCTAGAACTATATTTACAGAGCTTCCTCATAATTTGGCTTGTTCCAGACAAAATACATATGTTTAATGTTGTGGTAAATAGGCCAAAAAATTCAGGAAAGGAAAGCTTTCATCATGAAGGAAAGCTAAAATCCTAAGTTTCAACAGATATTCAAAACATATGTATGTATGTGTGTATATGTATATATACACATACATACATATATACTTATATAAATAAAACAAAAATTATACACACACACACACACACACACACACAAGTAAGTACCTGTGTGCCAGGCATTTTGCTAGATTCTGGAAATACAAAAAGAGAAATTAAATACTCCTTGCCATTAATATTCTTCTGTGGAAATAAAACATGTACATATGTAAGTAGGTATAAAATAAATACAACTTAATGGAGGAGTGGGGTGGAACTAGCAGACAGGGGAGGTCAGAAAAAGCTTTGTGTAAGGAGAGACTTGAGCAAATATGATAAAAAAGGAAAATGGTAAATTTTGTAGGGGCAATGGAAAAACAGGCATATAGATGCAGTGTTGGTGAACCTGTGAATGGATACAACCATTCTGGAAAGCAATTAGGAATTATACAGAAAAAAATTACTAAACAATATATCTTTTGACCCAGCTATGCTGTTGTTAGGCCATACCTAAAGAGATGAAAGAAAGAGGAAAGGATCCTTTGTGTATAAACATTTGTAGCAGCACTTTTTGTGGTGTAAAAAACTGTAAAGTAAAACGGTAGTCCTCATTTGAAGAAAGACTAAATAAGTTGTGGTATATGAATGTGATGGAGTACTATTGTGCTGTAAGAAATGAGGAAATGATTTCAAAAAGACATGGAAAGACTTTTATGAAGTAATGCAAAGTAAAATGAGCAGAACCAGAAGAACATTTTAAACTAAAACATCAATATTTATAAAAATGAACAATTTTGAAGACTTTTACAAACTGATGAAGAAAGAAATGAACAGAACCAGGAGAATCATTTATGTGATAATAGTACTGTAAAAACAGACAACTTTGAAAGCTGTAGGAACTATGATTAATATAGTGGCCATTCATGATTCTAGAGGACCACTGTTGAAACATACTACTATCCATGACAGAGAGGTGATGGATTAGGGTATAGAATAAGACCATAAATATTTTGTATATGGGGAAGCGAGGTAGCATAGTGGATAAAGTTCCAGGCCTAGAGTCAGGAAGACTCATCTTCCTAAGTTCAAATCTACGGTCAAACACTGGCCAAGTCACTGACCCTGTTTGCCTCAGTTTCTTTATCTGTAAAATGAGCTGGAGAAAGAAATGGCAAACCACTCTAGTGTCTTTGCCAGGAAAACCCCAAATGAGGTCACAGAGAGTTGGACATGACTAAAATGCCTCAACAACAACAAAATATTTTTCTATATAGTCATTGAGGGAATTTGTTTTTGCTTGACAATGCATATTTATTGCAAGAGATTTGTTTTTCTTTTTTCTTTTCTCCAATGGTGTGGGGAGTAGGAGAGAGATAAAATAGATTTCTGTTCATTTGAAAAAAATAGGGTGTGGGGGTGTGTGTGTGTGTATGCCACAGATGCACTTTCAGGTAAGGTTACTGTGTTACTGGTTTTATTTGACTTAGTTTTACCTTGTTGCCAGAGTCCGCTCATGAAGTGCCAGCAATCTGTAAGTGTGTATAATATAAAACCGGAACACATCAATGAAACCAAAAGTGACAAAAGCAAAAGAGGAGACTTGGGATCATCAGAGGCAGAGAGGAAGAGGAAATGTATTCCCGTTCTGAGAGACAGATGGTGCCAAGGGACAGAGACATAAGTTGGAGTGTTCTGTGTGAGAAACAGCACGGCCAGCTTGAGTAGATTCCAACCCGTCCTTTTCATTTATTACTGTTAACAGTTGTGCGGTAGCTCATTAACTGCTGTCGTGTTTCAGTTCTGTGAACACTGAAAGTGTAATGAACAAGACAAATACATTCCATTATTAGGAATTCTTGAAAAGTATGACATTTTTCTTACTAATATAGCTAAGATGCATAATCTTGTCTTAATGTGTTCATTTAACAAACATTGATTTAATCCCAACATTTATTTAGTAGCTACATTTGCCTATCCATACACAAATTACTGTGATAAATACTGTTAGATGATATTAAATAATCAGCAAACATTTATTAAGTGCCTACTATATGACAGAATAGGAAGCTGTGTTAAGAACTGGGGACACACAGATAAAAGTGAAGTAGTCCCAGAGAAAGCATATGTAGGGGACTGGGGTTCAGGGAAGAAAATTATTGTTTGGGAAGTCACAAAGATGGTAGAACAGTTGACATGAAGGACTGTGAGCGAGCATTTTTTAAACACTTGCTATATGTCGGGCATGATGGTAAGAATAGGGAATACAAAAAAAAAAAAAAGCTAACAGTCCCAGTTTTCTAGGAGCTCAGTTTCTAATGGGTAATTAAAAAATGAAAATATCTAGGCATATGTAAGATATATACAAAGTTGATAGAAAGTAATCTTGTAGGGGAGAGCATTGGCAGCTGGGGGGATTAGGAAGAAGGTGGGAGTTGAGCTACATTTTGGGAAACCAGAGAAACTAAGAGGCAGAGGTGAGGAAAAAGCTCAACTGGCATGGGGGATAGCCTGTGCAAAAACATGGAGGTAGGAAGCATAGTTTATCGGGGTTTTTTTATTGTTTTACTTGAAGCTATCAGTGGATTCTTTTGATTGGCACTATTTCTGTATTCTGATGTTCTAGTTAGTTTTCTTGTATTATTTCTTAGAATTTTGATGTTTATTTATGGAATTATTTATAGAATATCATTATGAAGAATACCAGTGTAGCTGGATCTTAGAGCTTGTAAAGGACAGTGAAGTGTGAGAAGACTAGAAAGGTAAAAAAGAGCCAGGTTGTGAAGAGTTTTAAATGCCGTAATAAATATAATTATAGCTAGCATTTTTATAGTACAGAGGACTTTATTCTTGATCCTAAAGGCAATAGAGAGCCACTAGAATTTATTGATTGTAGAAGGTATGTATATGTGTGACATGATCACACCTACACTTTAGCAAGAAATCACTTTGACAGCTGAGTGGAAAGATGGATTAGAATAGGGAGATACTTAATGCAAGGAGACCAGTTATCACCAATCAGTCATTTGTTAAGTACCTACTATGTGCCGGGCACTGTGCTAAGTGCTGGTTATAAGGTTATTATAATTTTGATGAGAAGTGATGAGTACCTGAGTTAGAGCTGTGGTTGTATGAGTGGAAAGAAGGGAATGTAAAATTTCATACTAAGATGACACTAAAGTTGTAAGCCTGAGTAACTGACAGAGTAGTTGTAACCTGAATTATAATAGGAAACTCGAGAAGGGTGGGTTTGGAGGGAAACATAATAAATTCTGTTTTGGATGTGCTGAGTTTGAGATGCCTTTGGAACATCTAGTTCAATATGTCCATAAGGCAGTTGGTGTTGTGGAACTAGATGTGATCCAGGATGCGTGTAAAGGGGATGTCCTGGACAAGGAGAAGGGACACTTCTTCATCAAGACAGGAGTGAAGGTGCTGTACCATAAGGAGGGAAGAAGAGAGAGTTCTAGGTGAATAAGAGATAGTGTACTTGATAGAGAAGATCAAAGGAAGGGTGTGTCATAGAGAGGCTTGAGAAAAGCTGAGAAGTTTTCGAACAGCTGCCCTGGAAATTGGACCGCTGAATTGGTATTGACTTGCTGAGTAAAGGCACAGTTGAGATTAGGTGACACAGTTTGGGAGACCCAGTACAAAGTAGGCACAGACATAAGAGATGGGGTATCATGTGTGAAGAGTAGCAGATAAGCTAGTGTGGCCGGACTACAGACACTGTGGAGGAGAGGAACATGTAAGAAAACTGGAAATGTAAATAGGGTCCCTCCAAAACAGCTAAACAAGTTGAATCATCCCTGAATAAATATTGTAAGACAAAAGAAAGAGAATCAGCACCCGATGAGGCAGAGCACCCGGAGGAGTACCAAGAGAGCATGGAATCATAGCAGAATATTCCTGAATGTTTTAAAAGAGAATTAATAATCATGAAAATAGAATTTATGACCTACACAACAGAAGTAATTAGCGGAGTAAGAAAACTTGAATCCACAATGGCAGTTCTCAACAAAGAAACAAAAGAAAGAATAACTGAGAATGCAAATAAACCAAAGTAAAGGAAATCTGGAAGAAGAGAAGCAAAATGCCATAATGTTAAAATAAATTGTGATCTCTATGTGAGTAAAATATATTGAATTTGAAGACAGGAAGCATAGAGACAAATTAAGGGTTATAGATGTTCCAGAAGAACATGATGGATAAAAAAAAGAAACACCAAAATGCAAGAAAATAGTATAAGAAAACTGCCCAGAACATCAGAGCACAGAAATAAAGTGCCAGTCAAAAAAAGCCACAGATCACCTCCACTAAAACAACAATAAAACAAAAACCTGTGCTTCATATTTCAAGACACATAGTACTTAAATCGAACAATTCAAATGACAATAAATTCTTCAAGAAACTAGGAGAGAAAGGCCTTAAAATATAAAGGGATGGAAATTCATTTAAATAACAAGACTATTCTGCACCCACCAGAAGTGGAAAAAGGAACAAAATAGGTTCCAAAGAGCAAAAGAGCTCGAAATGCAACCCAAGATAACCCACCCTGAAAAGCCAAGCCTAACTAACTGTTAATGTTAAAAGATGGACTTTCAATAAAAAGAGGCATTTGAAGAATTCCTAGGAAGAAAATCAGATTAAACAAATTGTTTCCTTTTTTAGTATCCTGGACAACAGAAATACAGGACAGGTAAACCATGCCCTGTAGTCTCTCAGAAAGAAGGGAGTCTACATGGGTAAGGAAGCAAAGAGAAAAGTTGAAAATGGGGGTAAGAAAAGGGTAAATTTGTTTCAGTAGTGGTAAGGGATACCACTGATACATGGCCCCATGGTAGAAGAGAGATATTTTATAAAGGAAAATGAGAAGTTTAAAATGTGTGTAATCTTTCAGGGATTTGGTGCTTAGACCACTCATCCTGCCTCAGGAAAGGGAGAATCAGAGCTCTTGGATACAACTTACATTCAGAAGAGTGAGAGGACATAGACCCAGTAAGGAGATTTCATGGGAAATGAGTTAGGGAGAGAAATGACCGTGGTTGAGAACAAAGATTAATGAACTGCGTGATCAGAGACATAAGAAAACTCCTACCTTGGGCAAGAGGGAAGCACAACAGAAAAAAGGGGCCAGAAGGAATGATTTACAAGGCAATAATAAGTTAGAAACGATTTAGAAGAGGCAACCCACAATAGGTAGTTTATAAACTAATGCCATAAGGAATATAGAAGCTAAAGAAGGTCCAAATAAGTATGAGTCGTGAATCAAGAAATAAAAGTCTCTGGAATAGACTGAAAGGAAAATAAATAATGAAGGCCCAAAAAATGAAATTTTAAATAGCTAATGAATAAAACAAGTTGAAAGGGAGAAGAAAAAGGAGGATTTTGTTTGACTACTTAATTGAGAAGAAAAAAATGTATTTTTAAGTTAAGCAAAAGTAGGGAAAAGGGTAACAAATGGGGAGGGTTGGAGACTAGACAATGAGCAAAGAGCAGTTGGGAATAGGGTTGCCTTCAAGCAGTTTAAGCTAAGATAACTGAAGAGGCAAAGTACTTGTGTTTACAGAGAAAGAAGGGGGAAATAGCCTAATTTTAAAAAAGAAAATATTAGAAATAAATGGAGGAAAATGTAAACCTAACTCTTATAACTCTAAATGTAAATTAATTCAATAAAATGAAAAAGTTACATATTATATACATAAACAAAACCTCATAATCTGTTGCTTACAAAAAACACAGCTAAAAAAACCAAAGATATGCACAGTAAAAATAAGAGAATGGAACAGAATTTTTTATGTACTAGGTGAATCCAAAAAATGCTATTAGACAAAGCAAAAAACAGACATTCATAATTTAAGAATAGATAAACAAGGAAATTGCGTTATGCTGAAAGAAACCATAGACAACAAACCAATACCATTGTTAAATTTATATACACCAAATGCCTTAGCATCTGAATTCACAAAGAAAAAATTATTTGAACTACAAAAAGTTACAGATAACAATTTGGTAGTGGCAGGAGGTTTCAGTATTTCAGTTCTGGACAAGTTTAACAAATAGGTAAACAAAAGGGAAAATACAGAATTGAGTAAATTACTAGATAAAGCAGAGCTAAGACATGGATTCTTCTAAGTGGGATTATATATGACATGGTAGTTTTACAAAAATTGAGCTATTGCAAACAAATGTAAATAATAGAATTAGTAAACACATACTTTACAGACCATAATGCAATAAAATAATCATTAATTCAGGAAACACAAACAAAAGACACAGGTCCAAGTGGAAACAGCATTAAAATCCTAAATAATGAGTGGATCAAAGAACAAATAGTAGAATTTAGGGGTATGTATTTATTATGTAATTATGTAAAAGAAAAGCATAGTGATGAAGTGACATGCCAAAATTTCTGAGATGCAGCTAAAGCAGTCCTGGGGAATGGGGGAAAAATTAGATCCTCACAAACATACATTGACAAAATAGAAAAAGAGAAGATTGATGAAAATATTCATTTTTTTAAAATTACAAAGCCAACAAACAAACCTGAAATAAGCACAGAAAAGATTATGTTAAATATTAGAGGAGATGTAGATAAACTGGACACACGTACACACCAAAAAACAAACAAACAAACTAGTTTTTACATATAACTAGAAGTTATAAATAAAACTAAAAGTTGATTTTTTAAAAAAATACTAATACATTTGATAAATCTCTAGCCACTCTGATTAAAGAGTATAGAAAATCAAATCAAGAAAATACCAAACAAGATAAAATTACAACAAAATTAGAAGAAATAAAAAGAATTATCTGAATTTAGTATGTATAGTTACATATGAGCAAAACTGAAAATACAAAAGAAATAGAGTAATAACTTCAAAAATATAAAATACCCCAAATAACAAAATACCAAACAGAGCTCTTAATTCAATTTCAGAAAAAGAAATAGAGCTAGCTGTAAAGGAACTACCAAATTGTGAAAAACAGCAACGACAACAACAACAAACTCCTGGTCCTCATGAATTCATACGAGAATTCTGTGAAACTTTTAATGAACAATTGGGACTTATACTACATGAATTATCTCAGAAATTAAGAAAGAAAACACCTTACCAGATTGCTTTTATGAAATATAGGCCTAATACTAGGGAAGGATAAAGCACAAAAAGAGAATTACAGATCAACATCACTAATAAATATCAATTCAGAATTTTAAAACAAAATTCTGTTAGACTACAGTGATTCATCCAGTAGATTACTCATCATTACCAAGTTGGATTTATACCAGGGATGCAAAAATAGTTTAACATTAGAAAAACAATATAATCATATTAAAAACAAAAACATACAAAACCATATGATTATCTCAGTAGATGCAGAAAAAGCCTTTGACAAAGTATAATCATGTTGCAAACCCCTCCAAAGTATAGGCATAGAGAAAACTTTTATTTAACAACATAAAAAGTGTCATTTAAAAACAGAAGCAAGTATCATATGCAATTACTATTATTTGACATAATTCTGGAAATGCTAGCAGTAGCAATAAGATATTAGGAAGAAATTAAAAGTGTAAGGATAGAGGGCAGATAAAATTATCCCTATTTGCTGATGATGTGATGGTTTGCTTAGAAAGTCCTAGAGATAATGAAAGATAATGAAGTAACTTCAGCAAAGTTGAAGGCTACAAAATATACCCACAAAAATGGGCATACCCTTATTTTATAAATAGCTGGAGGAATATTGAGTGCTCATGGTTGAGTTGTGTGAATGTAGTAAAAATGACAATGCTGCCAAAGTTCATTTATGGTCTCAATAGTATACCACTCAAATTGTCAAGGAAATCAATTGGGAAATAAATGGCTGAACAAGTTGCCATATGTGATTGTGTTAGAAAACTATTGTGTTATAAGAAATTAAAAGAAAGATGGTTTTGGAAAAAGCCTGGGAAGACTTATATGAACTCATGCAAAGTGAAGTGAGCAGAACCAAGAAAACATTGTACACACTAACAGCAATATTTTGACGATGATCAACTGTGAGAGACTTAGTTACTTTAATCAATGCAATGAACCATGACAATTCCAAAGGACTCATGATGAAAAATGTTATATACCTACAGAAAGAGAACTTATGAACTCTGAATGAAGATTGAAGCTTATTTTTCTTGCTTTTTTTTTAACACAGCTAACATGGAAATATATTTTCATGTATATGGTGAATATATTGCTTGTTTTCTCAGAGGGTAGGAGGGAGTGAATTTAGAATTCAAAACCTAAAGCATAAATGTTTAAATAAATAAAATTAAGGGTTATGATTTAAAAAAAAAAGAAAAAATTATCAAGGAGATACTTTACAGAACTTGATAAAATAATAACAAAATTTATTTGGAGAAACAAAAGATCTAGAATATCAAGGGCAATGATAAAAAGAGATGGAATATGGGAGACTAGCACCTCCAGACCTCAGATTGTATTATGAGCAACAGTCATCAAAACCATCTGGTACTGGTTAAAAAAATAGATCAATGGAACAAAGTAGACAAGACAGCATCAGAAACAATGGAGCTCAGTGTTTGATACAGTGGAAAACAGATTACCTAGGAAAGAACTTCCTTTTTGATTTAAAAAAAAAAAAACTATCAGGAAAACTAAAAAGCAATCTGCGGAAAATAGGCTTAAACCAGCAGGTTAGGCCATGTGCTATGATACATTCTCTAAGTCAGTATGTGACCGTATAATATTAAAGATCATACCATAAAAAAATTAGAAGAGAAGCAAATAACATACCTCTCACAGCTATGGGTAGGAAATGCATTCTTTTTTTTTTTTAAATCACTTTTATTTATTTTTTATTTATTTATTTTATTTTTAGGCAATTGGGGTTAAGTGACTTGACCAGGGTCACACGCTAGTAAGTATTAAGTGTTTGGTCTGAAGCTGGATTTAAACTCAGGTCCTCCTGACTTCAGGGCCGGTGCTCTTTCCACTGCGCCACCTAGCTGCCCCTTATGAGATGTATTCTTAAATAAACAAAGGGTAGGAGGTAATTATAGAAGATAAAATGGATAACTTTGACTTTATGAAACTGAAAAGCTTCTGTACAAACCAAATTAATGCATCTAGGACAAAAAAGGGAAACAGCAAAATAGGAGAAAAAAATCTTTGTATAAAATCTTTCTGATAAGTATTTGGGATCTAAGATATATAGAAATAATTAATAAAGTATAGATTATTTAATTATATAATTAATTATAATGATTATATGACTAACAGATTACATATAAATTATACAATATATAATGGCTTTTGATTTTATGTATAGTCAAATGCCATTCCTCGATAAAGGTGGATATGAACAAGCATTTCTCCAAAGATAAATTGCAAACTATTAACCTTATGAAAAAATGCTCCAAATCACTAATCATGAGAGAAATATAAGTTAAAACAGTCCTGAGGTTTCATCTCACAGCCTGCAAGCTAGCAAAGATGACAAAAGAAGGGAATAGTCAATGTTGAAGGGTTGTAGAAGAGCGGCACATTATAGAGTACTGTGAGTGGAGTCATGTATTAGCACAAACATTTTGGAAATCATGTAAACAAAGTGATTAAATGTCCATACCCATTGACCTAGAGGTTCCACTACATTGCTTATATCCCGAGAAGGTCATTGATAAAAAGAAACCAAAATAGTTATAAGAGCACTTTTTGTGCTAGAAAAGAACTAGGAATAAAAACAAATTGTGGTACATGAATGTGATGGAACAGTACTGTGCTATAAGAAAGGTGATGAATATAGTGAAGTTTGTCAAGATTTACATGAACTAATGGAGAACCAAGAAAGCAGTGTACACAGTGACTACAACCATGTAAATGAAAAGAACAAACAAAAAATATTAAAATTACAAAAAACAAGCATGACCCCAAAGAGAAGATGTGTGGGGGCCCAGTTATCTAGTTTGGCTGAAGCTTAGAGCACGCAGAGTTTCATAATATGAGAAAGGTAGGGTAGCCTTATGTTGTAGGAAATTTGAATGCCAAGGAAAGGAGCTTGAATTTTTATTTTTAGCATTGGAGAACAGGTAAAAGTTGAAGAATGAAGTAAATAATTTCTCAAAATCCCTTCCAGCCCCTTGATTATCAGTTATTCAGTTAGCTAAAGTTTTAGATGGCCTTGAAGATTCTGTCTTAGCCTTTGAACTTGCCCTCCCTATCTGTTCTTCCTTTTTCCCTCTCTTCATCAGGCCCAGAATAACTTTTCCAGATTGTAGATCAAAAATTTTCCTACCCAAATTCTTTGTGAAATTTCATGTTGGTCATGGTCTCTTTGTTTTTTGATCGCTATGAAACTAAGTTGCCTGCTACTTACAGCGTTGATTATAACCAGCACCGTTAAGTAGGTTGTCTTTCTCTTCTTGGCGAATCAGAACTCCCAAATATTTGAGAGTTCCTTTCAGATAGAATATTTTCTTTAAATATAACATTTTTATTATGCCATCGTTATCAATTACCATAGCAAGATAGCCACCCACTAGAATCTGTGGGTTCATGCTCAAAACAATAACAGAAACCTATTTTCCTACAGAGCTCAGACAGCTGTAAGTTCTTAACAGTTCATAGGTTTTATTTCTGTGCTCTTCATCTTTAATTGCAGAGCTTTTACTCAAGTGTTTACCTTTGGCCCAACGTTCCGAGCCGAGAATTCTCAGAGCCGCAGGCATCTGGCAGAGTTTTATATGGTGGAAGCAGAAATGTCTTTTGTTGAGAGCCTTCAAGACATTATGCAGGTAGGTACTATAGTCTCATGTATTTTCAAAGCATTGTAAGTCTTTGATATTAAGCTATGTTTGCAGTTCACCTCACCTCTAACCATTCAGTTGCATCTATATAATTTTACTGGTTAGAGAGAATAAAGGTGGTCATGGGGATCTAATTGAATTTTCACAAGATTTGAATTGTGATGAATTATGTGTTCTAGATTTCAGTGACTCTGTGATCTCCCTGGAATGGTCACCCACTCCATCATAACAAATTATACCCCATCCATACCCCCTCATCCTGTGTGATTTGTCCATGCCTTTCCATAAGTCTTCCATATTTGTCAGTGAATGAACTGAAGGCCTTCATCTGGATCTTTTCATATCTTATGCATATGGATGCATTTTTTAAACTATCCTGTTATCCTTCACCCTTGCTACATGGATGATCTAATTCATTTTATAGATGTATATGTCCTTGATATTACATTTCATATCACTTCTTACTTAAAAGCTTGATTATATGCCACAATTTACTTCTATCAACCATGTATCTTTTCATCATCATTTAGGTTGCTTTAAATTTTGATTATTCTGATTTCGTAGTATTCCATGATTACCATGCATTTATCATCACCAGGAGAATATTAATGTAAATACAAGATGGAGGAGGCATGTATAGATAAGAGTTTTCCTGAAAAAAATGTAGAGGTTTGAGTAGACTGTAAGCTCATGATATGCCAGCCAGAAAACCAGTCATTCAGCAAGCCTTTATTAAGGACCTGCTGTGTCCCAGGTATCATACCACATACTGAGGATACAAGCACAAATGATCCCTACTCCCAGGGAGCTTACATTCTGATGGAGAAGATAGCAAGTGTGTGTGTATAGAATAAATATAGAGAGAGTGATCAGCAATATCAAAGACTGCAGAGAGGTCAAGGAAGAAAAGAGGATTGAGAAAAGACTCTTGGATTTGGCAGTTATATCATTAGTAACTTTGGACAAAGCAGTTTCAGTTGAATGATGAGGGTGGAAACTAAAGGGGTTAAAAAGAGTGAGAAGAGAGAAAGTGGAAGCATCTAACATAAACATGTATGTAATGTAATAAAATATAGCTTTCCTCTTTCAAAAAAAATTCGTAAATTATGTGTGAAATATGAGTGGTCATCCTCCCATTTTCAGCCATTTATATCCAGCCCTATCTCACAAATCATCATTGGTAGTATATGTTGCAACCCACTTAGTTCTTTTGCCATTTTGATTCTTCTGAGATGGCTGTAATTCATGATTTGCTGTCATACAGCATCAGTTTTGTAATTTAATTAAATAAATGTTTATTAAGCATTGTCTATATACAAGTTCCTATACTCAGCATTAGTAGAGATAAAAAATGAAAAACAACATACCCCTTGTTCTTAAGGAATTTTATTTTATTTTATTTTTTAGAACTTGCAACTTTGGTTTATTGGTTTTTGCTTCTTCAAGGTGTCTTGCCCAAGGGTCCTTTGCTCCTTGATGGAGAGAGCTGGACTTTGAGACTCTAGTTGTAGAAGGGGTGAAGGCTTGCTTTGCCAGTGGAGACAAATCCCAAGTGGCCTTCTAAATTGTCTTTGGCATTCATGGGTTGAGAAGTCTGGAAACCGCCATAGCTGCCTGTGATTCAGTCCTCTGAGGCCTGCTCCAGGTTCTCTGTGGCCTGCGCGCCCATGCCACACTTTGCTCCTCTCCCCGCCCTGCACGATATACCATCCGATCAACCATCCAGGTTGTCTTGGGCTGCAAATTTGTTTCACTCTGTCTTTTTGTGGGTTCTGCTGCTTTAGAATTTGTTTAGAGCCATTTTTTAACAGATATTTGGAGGGGTTTGGGGGAGAGCTCAAGCAAGTCACTGCTTTCACTCTGCCATCTTGGCTCCGCCCCAAGGAATTTTAAAAACATGAATACTTGAGCTTTGGTGTCATATCTTCAAGTTTTTAGGTGTCATTTTTTTCAATTCTTAAAAACGAAAGACAACAAAACATGCTGCAAAAACATAACCTCCAATTTCTCCTAGTTGTCTCTCATTTGTACCCCTTTCTAAAATCACTGTCACAGTGAACATTTACTTATACTAAATGTTTAATAGTAATGTTGCAATAAAGGGTGTTTCTAACTGAGTTTTTTTCAGTTGAGTATTTCTATTTAATGCTGTTGAGCCATCTGTTTTAAAATCATCTTTAAGGCTGTGCTAACCCCTCATTTATGTTTCTGTTTATGATTATAGATCATAGTCTGAAAGTCAAAATTAGGAAAGCCATCCATTTTCTTTTATCCTTCAAAAGAATATTTGTTCCTCATGAAATGCCAATATAACATCTCATGAGTCAAAATTGTCTGTTTACAGAGATATATTGCCACCAGCAGGTCTTTCTAAGCTACCTATCCTTTTCTTCCCCTAGCATATTTTAGCCTCATTCATTGTTTTAGGTCCACTTAAAGTATTGATGACCTCTCATAAATCATTTGGCTTCACAGTTATGTCTTTTTGTTACTTTAGGATTCAGAGTGATAGGCCAGAAATGAAAGATTCCCTTTTCGCTACATCATAATTTATGAAGCTCTCTCCTGCTTATAGTTCTTTTTTCCCTACTGTTTTTAATGTTTACTCATCTTTTTTATTTGGGGTCACTTGTGAAAGATGTTTACTTTTGCATTTTTTTTGTTTATAATTCAATTCAATAAACACTTCTCAAATGCTTGCTATGTACAAGGCATTGGCAGTATAAAATAAAAAACCAAATGAGATTACATTCTACTGGGGAGACACAAAATCTTTTGTCATGATACTCAGTGAGTCAATAAGTGTTAAGTGTCTACTGTGTGCCAAGTATTGTGCCAAGTGCTGGGAATGCAAAGAAAGGCCAAAGAGCCTGTGAGCTAATGATCCCAAAGCCCAATTTCCCTTTTGTTAATATCTGTGGCTATTGGTAAAAATTAGACTTTCTGGTCTCAAACATGTCATGGCACTAATTTAAGTTATAATAATGGTCATAGGCCACAAATTATTAAAACTCAGACATTATACATTTGAAGAACTAAGAGAGCTGAGAACATGAGCAAATTATAAATTTGGATCTTCACCTCAGAACATTGTCAGCCATGTCTCAAGTCCAAAAAAGAGTTGTTACAGATCACATGCTCTTTATTAAAAGGAAGTAAAATGTAACTCCTTACGTAAGGAGCCTATTTAACTTAGTTTCTGTATTGAAACTAAGTGATCTCATTTTCCCTGGAAATCACTGGTTCAGGTTAAAACCAGAAGGAGGAAGGAAAAGAAATAGTAAGCACCTAATAAGTGCCAGGCATTATATGTACTTTACAAATGTTATCTCATTTCATCCTCACAACAACCTTGGGAAGTAGGTGCTATTATTACCCCCATTTTATAATAGAGGAAACTGAGGCACAGATGGGTTAAGTGACTTGCCCTAGTTCACACAGCTAATTGTGCCTGAGGCTGGATTTGAACTTAGGTCTTCCTGGTTCCAGACTCAATATTCTATCACACTGTGCTAAACTAGCTGCCTTAGAAAGTGAGGGACTAATAGCAAAAGCTTTAGGCAACACATGAGTAGGGTTGAAGAGAAAGAAACAGGGAGAACAAAAACTGATAGCTGCAGGAAATCCCATCAGAAAACAGAGGCCAAGCAAAGAGAGGAAACAGAAGTAATACTGTACCCACTACAGACCAGGCTAGCCTCAGTGAGAGAGGGCCAGAGAGCTAAAGGTGTCACGTTGTAATAATTAATGCCGAAAATGATGAACCTGAATGAAACAGAAAAGGCTAAACTGTTCTTAGCACACTCTATTTAAGGGGGGAAGGTATATTGTAATAAGTTCTAGAAAGAGTTCTACCACCTAAGATTAAAATAAATAAACTCCAGCATTTTAAAGGAATTCATGCTTCAAGTAGGGGTTAAATGAAATAACCCGAGAGACTTTTCCCAGCACTAAGCTTCTGTAATTCTGTGTTCATGTTTCAATTATATTGTAGGATGGTGTTGAATGGGATGTGATTTGTAGGCTTTTGAGCTGGAAGGAGAGCATGGAGTGCCATTCTCTTATTTTACAGATAAGGAAACTCAGCCACATAGAAATAAAATGACTTGTTATTTGTCACACTGGAAATAAGTAGCAGAGAAGGTTTTAATCCAGGTTCTGGGGTTCCAGATTCTGTACTGCAGATTATTGAATTGGGCTTTCTCTAATGTTCAATCCCAAGATTCTGTGATACAGAAGACCCAAGTTCAAATCTGGCCTCAGACCAAACACTTGACACTTAACTAGGTATGTGACCCTGGACGAGTCACTTAACCCCAGTTGCCTCACCAAAAAGCAAAAAAAAAAAAAAAAAAGCGAAACAACAACAAAAAAACATTAGGAGCACATTATAAGAAGAGGGCGTTATAAATTAAACTCATCAATTTCTTGAAAAGGTTTGTAATTTTATCATGCCAAATGTTCCCTTCATGAGTAAAGATTGCAACCCCTTTAAGTTTTAGGGCAGTGGTTTCCAAACTTTAACAATACTCCCAACTCCCCCTCCCCCCCAAAAAAACTGTCATACACTTCATGAAACAATCTATACGAATAAAATTAAGAATTTATTACAGTTCTTATCACATACAAACACATCTTAAGCATATAATAATTATATAACATTTAATAATAAAGGTCTTTTGTAAAAATACTATTTTAACATGATGAATAGACGACTTGCAGAGTTTTGGGGGAAAAAATGATGTTATTGATAAAATGGCCACTTACTCTTTTTCAGTCATTTATCAAGATAATTTGTTTTTATAACAGCAGAAAACTATTTCTCAAATAAGTTGTTAATAAACAACAGTAAAACCTGTATCACTTTGATAATAACTAGCATTTACATAAAGTTTACAAAGCATTTTACAAATAATATTTTAATTGATCTTCCCAACAACCCCAAGAGGAAGGTGCAATTATAACCCCTATTTTACAGTTGAGGAAACTGAAGTAAACAGAGGTTAAGAAACCTGTCCAGAGTCACATAGCTAGTAAGTAAGTATCTGCAGCACCATTTTGGGACTCAAGTCTTCCTGACTCCAGGCCTGGCCCTCTATCCACTGGACCACCTAATTATGTCAGATAGATGGAAAACATCTTTGCTTATATTAGTTTCAGCTGTTCCAATGGATATTTCTCTTGAAACCAAACAGATGTTTATTGAGCAGAACTTTTAAGAATTAGAGACATTTAAAAAATTCAGATAATTGTAATTTAATTGTAGAAAATTTCAAGTGGTTACCTGTAATTGTTCCTATTTCAGTTTTTTTTTAGGTTGAAGAATTTTCTGGGATTATTATATTGTATTATATTATATTGCATAGGCAGCTAGGTGGCTCAGTGGATAGAGTCAGGAAAACCTTAGCTCAAATCCAGTCTCAGACATTAGCTCTGTGACTGGCAGGTCCATGTTTTACGCACACACACCCCTACCTATGAGTGTGTGTGTGTGTGTGTGTGTGTGTGTGTGTGTGTAATCTTCTGTGTATATAACTCCTGCATAGAATGAATGCTATTTTTTCAGTGAAAACAAAGTTCAAATCAAAATCAGCAAAAGCAAGACCAACAAGGTAAATTTTTTGTAAGTGACCAGCAAATGCATTGATTGATTGCTAGTTGATTGATTCAAATTCAGCCTCAAACACTTAATATCTGGAATTCCGGCCAAGTCACTCAACTTTTGTTTGCCTTGGTTTCCTCATCTGTAAGACGGGGATGATATTAACACCTACTCCTCAAGGTTGCTGTGAGGATAAAGGAGTTAATATTAGTAAAGTGCTTTGTAAACCTTAAAGCATTCTGTAAATGCTATCTATTTTTTGTGTTCAGTTCCAAGTGCTATGTTTTAATAGGGATATTGACAAACTGGAATAGGTCTAGAACAGAACTATGCAAGATCTTGAAACTTTGTCTTATGAGGAGTAGTTGGAGGAACTGGGTTGTTTAGTCTGATGAATAGAAAACTTAGGGGTTAATCATAGATGAAGAACCATTATCAGTTATTCAACATGCATTTATTAAGTTCCTGCTGTAATTCTAAACACTGTCATGTGGGGACTACAGATACAAAGAATGAAACAGTTCTTATTACCAAGGAGCTTACATTCTAGTGGGTGAGATGAGTACATACAGAATAAACATAAAGAGGGTAACTAAAAAATGCTAAATACGGGGAATTTGGTAAGAAAACTTCATTTAGAAAATGGTATTTGAACTACATCTTGAAGAAGGAGAACCATTGAATGATGCCGAGTTGAGGAGATAGTGCATTTCAGACATAGGAGATGGCCAGTGCAAAGGCACAGAGATGGAAAATGTGTGTGAAGAACAGAAAGAAGGCCAGTTTGACTGGCACAGAATATGGGAAGAGAAATAAGTTCCAGTGAGGCTGGAAAGATAGATACAAAGGACTTTGATTGCATCATGGAATACCATAATGTAAGGAAACTTTTTTGAATAGTACCATCAAAATACATAAAGGAATTTTTTTTTAAAAGACTGTTTCCTGTCACTGTAAGTGTTGAAGCAGAGGCTATATAGACCTTCTTCCAGGAACATTTTAGGAGGGCATCCCTGCATTAGGATAGACAAGCTGAGTTCTAAGCTTCCTTCATACATTGAGTCTGTAATTGTAAATTAGTCTAAACATATATTTAAGAAAGCCAGAATGATTAAAATAGATTATCAAACAAAAAAATTATTATTGCCAGAAAATCCTTAGGTGGAAATATGTTTTCCTTGCATTTTTTTAGACATACACCACTAACAATAAATAATTGGCAAATGATATTAAGACAATTGCTATCTAGCAGATGTTTTCCATTTCATTAATATCAGATAATAGGCTAAAAGCAATTTGGATTTAAAAAAAAAAACCAACAAAGATGGGTATCTTAAGTTCTATTCTTCCGTTTTGTCTATCTTCCCTTTACCTAGCAGAAGCTTCTCCACTTCCAAAACTTCCCCTCTCATGGACAGAATCATCTTTATTCTTTGTTATATACCTGTGCCTTACTGGTCTTTGAACACTATAGCCACTTAATAAATGTGCTGAAATTGCTACTCTCCCTAATAGCACACATTCTGGGGAAAGTCTCTTGATTTTTGCATTAGATAGGCAAAATGACTCATATAAACAATGTTACCTGGTCTCCACAACTGCTGCCTTGGGTATTTTTTGAATAGTCTTGAAGTAAAATATTTCTAACAAAGCCTTCAGGTTTGGAAAAGCTCCCAGTTTGGTTATTTATTGACTCATAAAATATCAACTTAGAAGTATTAATATGTATTTATATTTAAAGTTTGCAATAGCTTTTAGATTTCATAGAAAACTTCTTTAATATACTTTTTTGTGTGTGCTTAGTAGTATAGCTTCCATTGAATCAAATTAAGTATTTATTAAGTAACTAACGTGTGCCAGGCTCTATATGAGGTACAGGGATTACAGAGACCAAAATTAGACTGTTCCTGCCCTCAAGAAACTAACATTCTATCAGAGGGAACCAGCAGATCTATAGAAAATTAAATGCTATCTTGCTATATACATACACACATACATGTATATGTATATACACACACAGAGTATTCCTGGAGGGAGGACGCCAGCATTTGGAGTGATCCAAAATAGGTTTCCTCTCGGAGGTTGCACTTGAGCTGAGCTTTGAAGGAAGCAAGGAATTCTTCTTCTTCTTCTTGAGTTAGAGGAAGTGAAGGAGGGCATTCAGGGCGTGAGGACAGCCTGTGCAAAAGCACGGAGATAGAAGATGGAGTGTTGAGTTTAAGGAACAGTCAGCAGGCGAGTGTGGCAGGAATGTATAGTATGTGGAGGAAGATAATGTCAGGGAGGCTGGGAGGTTACCCAAAACCACATTGGGAAGGGGTAGGGAAAGAACCCCCACAGAGCAATGGTAAGAAAACCAAGGGAGGTCAGTATCGAGGAGGAGGAAGTGTTCTACAGTGTCAGTCACTGCAGAGGACGATTGGAAAAAGACCATTGCATTTATCAATAAAGACATCATTGGTGACCTTCAAGGGAGCAGGTTCAGGTGACAGGCATGGTCAGAAGCCAGGAAAGGCACTGAGAAGTGAGTGGGAGGAAAGTAGAAGAAAGGCACATAGGCAGTTTGTTCTGGGCTGTGAGCAGAAGAGACAGGATAATGGCTTGAGGGGATGGCAGTGTCAAGTGAAGAATCATTAAGAATGAAGGCAGTCTGGACATGTCTCGGTAGCAGGGAAAGGAGCCAGTGGATAAAGAGAGACTGAAAGTTAGGGAAGAAGAAAGATAGTTGAAGGCACAGTCTGCCAAGGGAGAGGAGGACATGAGCTCAAGGGATCGAATAAAGGGTTGTGTATTTGCAGGAGTAAGGGTCACCTCTTCCATTAAGACAGGGGAGGAAAACAGTGAGATGACTTGAAGCGTGCATTCAGCTCTTAACAGGTCGATGAAGTGTAAGGAGAAATTCTCAGCTGAGGAAGGGAGAAAAAGGAATATAGTGACTAGACTATAGAAGAGGTTTGAAACAGCTGCTGTAGAGAGTGGGATATAGAGTGTCCATCCAGGAAGAATAAAAGGATTAGCATGCAGCAGGCCAGGTGAGACTGGATTACATGAATTAGTGGTGGACCTAGGTGCATAGTTGTATGTTTTCTTCTGGCATCATAGAGCAAAGACAAATGATGTAAATAATCCAGAATTGGGTTTTGGAAAGGGACATGCAATGATAGGAAAATGAGGTAAGGAATTCAAGGGTCCAGAGCAGGATAAAGTTGAACTGATTAACCTATGGATCAAGATTTTGAAAGGAAAAAGGTGAGGTCAGAGAGTAAGGGTGATGGCTTAGGAACCAAGTAGTGGTGGAGTGACTAGAGGTTAAGGTGAGGATAGAGACAAGGTTTGAGAAGGGTGAAGCACAGAAAAGGAAGAGCTCGAATTTCAATAGGTTATGGTCAGGTAGAAGAATTCCAATTTTGTTTGTGAAGGCGAAACACTTGTGGATGGTGATCAGAGGATATGACTATCACTGTATGCGGCTGAGTTTGAGTGAAGGTACAGATCACAAGAGTTGAGGAGGTAAGTGAACTAGGAAGCAAGGCTATTTGAAGGTACAGGAACATGAAAAATGAAGTGCTCAGGGAAAACAGTGGGAGAAGACTGTGAGGTACTGAGCTTGTTGAAAAAGGAGGCAAAATGCTATTCACATCCAGATAAAGAACTATGGAGTCTGAATGCAGATCGAAACAGAATACTTGTTCTTTTTTTTCTTTTGTTGTTTTATTTCTTCTTTCTCATGGTTCCCACCATTGGTTCTAATGCTTCTTTATAATATGACTAATGTGAAAATATGTTTAATATGAATGTATATGTAGAGCCTATATCAGATTGCACACCATCTTGGGGAGGGGTATGGAAGGGGAGGGGGAGAAAATTTAAAACTCAAAATCTTATAGAAGTGAATGTTGAAAACTAAAACCATATTTTAGTTTTATATAAGTCTAGATGTATGTAATAATATTATATTTCTATGACATCAGCATTTAAAGTAACATGCTAGGTATCCAGCATTATCCCATAATAAATGTAAATAACAAAAGCAGTATCTCATTGGAACACAGGTTCTTAACTTTTTTGGATGGCATGGACCCCTTCTTAGAATAATAATTTTAAATGAATAAAATAAAATACATAGGATTATAAAAAATAAATTCTATTGGGTTATAGTTATAAAAAAAATTTTTTTTAAGTTTATGGGCCCCAGGTTAAGAACTCCTGCATTAGAACAAAAAAAAAAATGATTCTTAACATGTAGTTGTTTCATGATTCCTTAAATGGAATATTTGTCAATCATTTAATTTGGACTGTTATGTACTTGATTGGTAATGAACTTAGAGGAAAGAAATGTCACCAACATGTCATTACATTTTGCCCAGAGGAGACTTAAATTCTTAAGAGGGAACAGAGATTTTCTAAGAATTGCAGGATGAGAAAATTATCAACATATTTGGAAATTCATATGGCTGCTGCCAAACCAGCTGTGACCAAAATTGCTAATCATTTTGTGTACTTCTTGGGTTTTTATATACCAATCAATTGATGAATTAGCTTATGTTCAGTAAGAAAAGCTTTAAAAACTGAACTACTGCTAGGCAAAAACAAGATCCAACAAAGCTCCTGCAGCAAACTCCAGTTATATGCACATGGTTGTCCTGATTTTGCAGAACTACCAGTGCTTTTAAGATTCATTTTTTCCAAGGGAAATTCATTTATCTTCCCTTTAAAATGCCCTAAGACATTATTTTCATCATGTCATCCCTTTCCTAAAGAACTTTAATGACTACCACATCAAGTATGAACTTCGCTGCCATTTTCCAGACCCTCCATAGTTTTATTTTATCTGATCTATCCAAAAGTATTTTGTACTGCTCCTTAATACAGACTGCCTCCCCTAATTAGGCTGTGAGCCCATATATGCCCTCCGTATTACCTCTGCTGTGTTTGCCCTTGCAGTTTTTCCTCCATGACATAATCTCTCTTTATCTATCCGAATCCTAAAAATCTTACAAGACCCATCTCAAGCTCATTGCAGAGTATCATAGTTGGAAGGGACCACAAAGACCATGTAGTCCAGTCCAGACCTCTCTTGTACACCCAACAAGTCTTCACCCAGCTTTTACTTGAAGATATCTAGTGAGGAGAAGCCTACGATTAGGAAGCATTTCCTTACATCAAGACTTGCCATAACGTTGACCCATTTCTCTTAGTTCTTCCATCAGGGGCCACACAAAATAAATCTAATTCATTTCTAGTTGACAGGCCCTTCAAATATTTGAAAATAGCTATAACTTCCCCCTTAAGTGTTCTCTGTACTTCGCTGTTCTTGTTGTTCAGTCATGTCTGACTCTCTGTGACCCTATTTTGAGGTTTTCTTGGCAAAGATACTAGAGTGGTTTGCCATTTCCTTCTCCAGCTCATCTTACAGATGAAGAAACTGAGGCAAACAGGGTTAAGTGACTTGCTTAGGGTCACACAGCTAGTAAGTGTCTGAGGCTGGATTTGAATTTGGGTGTTCCTGATTCCTGGCCTAGCCCTCTGTCCACTGTGCCACTTTGCTGCCCGTTCTTTGTTCTAATAAGCATCTCAATTCCTTTAACAGAGCCTCAAAGGGCATCGTCTTAAGCTCTTTCATACTCCCGGTTATATTCCTTTTATGATGTCCTTTCTCAAATATGGCACCCAGAACTGATCACAGTCCTTCAGGTATGGTCTCAGTATGTTGTACACTGGAACTATCATCTCCTTATCCTCAGTACCGTGTACATTGCCTCAGAAAATCACAGAATCCTGGAATTTGAGAGTTGGAAGGGAGCTCAGTGGCTTTGTAGGCTCAGCCATATACAAATCCCCATCATGACATACCTGGCAAATAATATATGTAAAGAATTTATCATTGTGCGTGGCGCATAGTACGCACTTATAAAGGCTTATTCTTTTCCTCTTCCCTTTCTCCCCTCTGCAGCTGTGGGGCAGAATGGTTAAAGGGCTAGGCCTGGAGGCAGGAAACCCCTTGTTCAAATCTGACTTTACACATTTACTAGCTGTGTGACCCCAGGCAAGTCAGTTTACCTCCATCTGCCTCAACTACAAAATTAGGATCATAATAGCACCTATTTCACAGGGTTGTTGTGAAGGTCAAGTGAGATAATATCTGAGAAAGTGCTTAACATGGTACCTGGCATGTAGTAGGCAATTAATAAAAGCTGTTCTCTTCCCTTCACCCCCTTTACCTCCAAAGAAGAGGAATCCACGTCCTCTCTAAGGCAGCCATCTGCTTTTGAAAAGCTTTGAGTTTTTAGGGAGTTTTTCATGATACTGATCCCAGATTTCCATCTTTGCAGTGTCTGCCCATTGTTCTTAGCTCTGTCCTCAGAGGACATACAGAATAAACCTAATTGCTCCCCTCCGTGATACCCCTTCAAATACTAGGGACAGCTCCCATCTTCCCCCGAGTCTTCTTTTCTACAGACTAATCATTCCCAGCTCCTTCAGCCAGTCCTCATGTGACGTAAGTTCAAGGCCCTCTTTATACCATAGTGTCCAGCACTGAACATGGTGCTCCTAAAGAAGTCTGATAAGAGCAGAATACAGTGGGACTATCACTTTTCTATTCTTAGAACGTGTCCCTTTTAACACATACCTAAGATTACGTTAGGTTTTTTTGTTGTTTATCCGTTTTTCAGTCTTTTGTGTGTGTGTGTGTGTGTGTGTGTGTGTGTGTGGTGATTGGGGTTAAGTGACTTGCCCAGAATCACACAGCTAGGAAATATTATGTGTCCGAGGCCACCTTTGAACTCAGGTCCTCCTGACTGCAGGGTGAGTGCCCTATCCACTGCACCACCTAGCTGCCCTACATTAGGTTTTTTGGCTGCCACATTGTGCTGTTGGTTCACATTGAGCTTTGCAGTTTGCAGCCCACTTAAACTCCCTGATCTTTTTCAGGAGAACTATTTTCTTTTTCCCTCAAACCTTCTTTTCCTAGCTTTCCTATTACTGTCAAAGGTGGCAGCTAGGTGACCCATTGGGTGGCACACTGGATCTGAAGACAGGAAGACTAAGTTCAAATCTAGCCCCAGACCCTTACTAGCTATGTGACCCTGGGCAAGTCATGTAACCCTCTTTGCCTCAGTTCCTCATCTGTAAAATGAGTTGGAGAAGGAAATGGCAAACCACTCCAGGATCTTTGCCAAGAACACCCCAAACAGGGTCATGGAGAGTCAGATGTGACTGAAACAACTGAACAACAATTGTCAAGGGCAATACCATCTTCCCACTCATGCAGGTTAACTGCCTAGGTATCATCTTCAACTCCTGACTCTCACCCCGACTCCCATATCCATTCTGCTACCAAGTCCTGTCAGTTCTGCCTCCATAATGCCCCTTCTATATACCCCCTTCTGTCCTCTGACACTGCCACCACTCTGGTGTAGGCACACATCATCTCCTGCTAGGTATATTTTTTTATTGTTGTTGTCAATTTTATTTTATTTTTGGCAGAGTTTTAAGGACTTTTTTTATTGAGTTATTTTGTTTTTACTTACCAGTAGTACCAAGTACCAGGCAGCTAGGTGGCGCAGTGGATAGAGTGCTGGGCCAGGAGTCAGGAATACTCATCTTTCTGAGTTCCAAATTGCCTCACGCAATTACTAGCTGTGTGACCCTAGGCAAGTCACTTAACCCTCTTTGCTTCAGTTTCCTCATCTGTAAAATGATCTAGGGAAGGAAATGGCAAACTGCTCCATTATCCTTGCCAAGAAAACCCAAATGGGATTACGAAGAATTGGACAAGACCAAACAACCAACAGCAAAAGTCATAAGTACAACCTCAACCCGTCAAAGTAGGTTTCCAGCATACAATTGAGTAACTCTACTTAATGGCATAATTGTGACTAAAAATAGATGTCATTCTCCTCTAATGTGATTTATCATTTATCCATAGAAAAGTTTACCTAGGTTTTAGTAAGACATGTTAAAGGCTGTCCTACTCTTCTGGAAAATATGGTAGATATGAGCTATATGAGAATGCAGTTAGGTGGATTTGGAACCCATTTTACTTTTATTGTTTCCAAGGCAGTGCTAGTTTGCTCTAATTCATTCGGAACCAGAGACCCTTACTATATATGTAGCTAATGTAAGAGTTGGGAGTACTAGTGCTCTAGAATATAAAATTATAGCTTTCAGCACATACGACTGGCTCTACTAGAAAAGACATTGATGGGTTTGGATCAAACGCTTCTAAGCTATGTGGTCTTGAGCAAAATTATTCCAGTTTTGTCAACCTCATTTTGTTTGTAAAATAGGGAAAAGTAATACTTATACTACTGTCTCACCAGATTGTTGTAAAGGGAGTGCTTTATCCACCTTAAAGTACTATAGAAATTAGAAGTGTGGTTATTATTAATGTCCATCTGTTTGAGTTTGAATTAATCAATCTTTTTCAGACAGTTCTGTGATGTTTCTTTCTAGGTTATGGAGACACTCTTCAAGGCTACAACAGAGGCTGTTCTCTCAAATTGTCCAGAGGATGTTGAACTTTTGCATAAATTCTTAGCTCCTGGTCAAAAGGTAATCAATATTTAATATTTAAATATTATTTGGAAAAAAATTTTAAAACTTGGTTCCTACTAAGCAACTTTATATTAACAGAAATAATATTGTTTCTTTTTTATTAACAAGGACAAACTTGAACATATGCTGAAAAATAAGTTTTTAATGTAAGTAGAAATATTTTAAATTTATTATCTACATGACTTAATAGTTTAGAGATCTGCTTGATTGTGTGTACTCTTTCCACCAAAGGAGATAGCAGCTCTTCTGTGCGCCTTAGATGATAGTTGATGAGTTGCTATGTCCAAAGAAATTTATTACCTAGTAGCTAACTGTCTGGTGATGAACCTCTCAGAAGTTAGCTGTCCTGGTCCCTGGATAAAATATTCTGATACCAAGCTATTACCCTGAAACATTTCCAGTTTGGTAAGACTTGCCAGAGCTTTCACTTTTGTTAATAGCCTTTAAGAACCTTTGACTCACCTGAACATCAGTTAATTTTGATCAATTTGATATTAATAGCAAGTTACCTAATGTACTCAGTTATTTTTCATCTTTGTTTTTTATCTTTTCTTTTTAAAGAAATTTGTATTAATATATTTAGTTTTACCTCATCTAATTCCCAATATAGGTCTTCCTCTTTTCCCTTCCAGATAACCATCCCTTATAACAAAAAAATAAAAAAGAGGAAAAAGAGTTCAGAAAAACTAACCACATCAAACAAGTCTAACATTACTTGCAGTGTTCCATACATATAATCTTCCACCTCTGAAAAGAAAAAAGGGACATGCCTCTTCTCTTTTAGGACAAGCTTGGTCATTATAATTTCAGTACAGTTTCAATTGTTTTGAGTTTTGCTTTTCATTTATAAGGTTGTTGTCATTATCTTCCTGGTTCACATCTTGTTTAGCCATTGTCTAATCAATGGAATCCAATTATTGTTCAAATTAAAAGCACAATTTGAGCTAATAATTTTTTTTGGTCAAAATTTGGCTTAAGAAAATTTTGATTAACAAATAAAATATCTGTACCCTATAGTATGTGTAGCAAGTTTATCTCAAAACTATTGCACCTTGATCTAAATGTCTCTCTTTATCCTTACTTTCCTTTTTTTATCCTTACTTTTCTTTATCCTACCCCAGAAATTTGTAGTAAAGTTCATACATTTTTGTACCCAAAAATGATTCTGTTCTTTATTCATTTTCTTTATTCATTATTTACCATTACTGTCTCATCTTAATCATCATCTAGATCAGGGCTGGGGAACCTGTAGTACTGATCGTGTAGTACTGAACTAGATTTATATAAATACAGTTTCAAAGCTCTTTAAAGAAATAAAAAATTGCTTAAATAATTGGAGACGTAGTGCTCATGATTCTACTGGGCCAATAGAATTTAAAATTATAATACTTCCTAAATTAATCTTCAGCTTTAGTGCTATAGATTAAATCAGACTACCAGGGGAACCAAACCACAGATCAAGCCACCAAGTGTACACTTTGTAGAGCTAAAAAAAATAATAACAAAATCCATGTGGAGGAACACAAGGTCTAGAAAAATATCAAGGGAAATAATGACAAAAAGTAGGAAGAGGGAAATAGCACTTCCAGACTTCAATTATACTATAAATCAATAGTTATTACAACTATTTGATATTAGTTACAAAGCAGATCATCAGAAAAGGAAGAATCAGAAATAATTGAACTCAATATGTCAATGTTTAATAAAGCCAAGAATAGAAATTACTTGGGGAAGAACTCCCCAGATGAAAATAATTGTTTGGAAAACTGGAAAGCAGGCAGACAGAAATTAGGTTTAGATCAACACATCATACCCTTTACTCAAAATGTATATATGATTTGAATATAAAGATCACATAATTAAGATAAAACAAGTAGAGACAGAAGGATGTTGCAGTAGGAATTTATGTATAGGTTGGGAGGTTTTATTAAATTACTTCTATGGTCTTCTCCAACACTGAGATTCTACTTAATAGCAATTTATGACCAACCGATCTATGATAGAAAAACTAAAAATGGGCCTTTTATATAAGATAGAATAGTTAATAATGATAAGCACATCTTCTTGACATTTCTTAGCTTCCATTCTTTCTCCCCAGAATTTCCTATACAGAAGCCGTGGAAATCTTAAAGAAGGCATCCCAGAATTTCACCTTCACCCCAAAGGTGAGTGATTATTTGCACGCTAATGAAAAGCTAATCCTACTCCTTAGTCTTCCCAAGGCTACCACCTCATCATTTTCCACCAGGCTGTTCTCCTGGACTTCATCATTTTATCCAGAAACTCATCCTGAAAGATGATATCAGTTCTGAAACTAATATCTCCTCTGCCCCGGGACCCTTCTCTTCCTCTGATTAGAGAGGGTGGGCATTAGAGTGCTCCTTTCAGGAGGGCCCAGCCACTAGCTCATTATTTCCAACTCCATCCCAACCCCACTCTTCAGGTCCTTGAATGTATTGTTGGAAGCTCCTCAAGAGCCGGGGCTGCTTTTGCCTTTCTTTGTGTCATCAACACTTAGCATAGTGCCTAACACATAGTAGATACCCAATAAATGCTTGTTGATTAGTCAGTCTTTTGTCCTCTTCAACTCATAAGGTGATCCAGTCAACATTTATTAAGTGCCTGCTGTGTGCCAGGCACTATGCTAAGCTCTGGGGGTACAGTTAATAAACAGTTCCTGCTCTCATGGAGCTTGAAAGTAATTTCTCTTAGTAACATTTTTTTTTAAAATTAGGTATATTTGCTTTGATTGATAGCAACACCTTGCTTTTAAGATGGAAAAATAAAGCAGTGAAGTATTAGGATTAAAGAAATAATTGTCTAATTTGATAAAAAGGTGAATAAAAAGTTATGAAAAAATTTGTCAGGTTTAAAAGTATGAAAACACTAAAAAAGAAAGGGAATCAAGAAGTGAATAGGACCACCAGAGTAATGGGATATAAAGGTTAAAGATATAAGTTTCATATCAAGAAAATCTTTCTAATTATTAGGCAAGATCCTCCAAAGAAGAACAGACGTATGACCTGGCACCTAAGCACTAAACATGGGCTAGCAGCCATTTTAGAAAATTGATTTTTAAGCACACTTTGATCATAGCGCTGTAGTTTTTCAGTTTGCTTATGTGTTTAGAAAGATACATTCTGTTCTTTTGTTTTAGGGAGCCCCTCCTCTCTTACTGTGATTTTTTTTTTTCTCATTCATTACAGTGGGGCATTGATCTGCAAACTGAACATGAAAAGTACCTGGTGGAGTACGGTGGCAATATTCCAGTATTTGTTATTAACTATCCTTTTGATCTCAAGCCTTTTTATATGCGGGATAATGAAGATGAACCTCAGCATACGGTAAGATAAGACATAGTCTAGATAAAGTTTCACATCCCTTTCACCCAGGATCTAAATAGAAACATAGGATGTCATTCCGAGAAGAGACCTTAAAACATAGAATGTCAGAATTAGGGGAACATTAAAGATAACTCATCCTTTATTTTCTAAATGAGGAAGTTGAGGTTCACTAGGTTCTTATCTTTGAATTAATTTCATCTAGCCTTTGGAAAGTAAATCAACTAAATATTGTTGACCACCTCTTATTTAAGATCCATGAATAAAATTTCTCCCAAACATAATGAGAAAGTAAACTTCCAACTCATGTTGATGATTATTTTTTTCAGGTATAGGTTGTACTAGGCTAGTGGTATAAATAGAAATGTATCCGTGCTAGCTGCATATTGACTTGGAAAATCACAGATTTACTTTCAGCACAAATTATCTTTGTTTTATTATATTTTTATTTTATTTTGTTATACATTTCTCAGTTATATTTTAATGTGATTTAGGCCACACTCACGAGTTTTGCAGGCCGTGAGTTTTGACACCTGATCTAGATCAAATGTTAGCAAACCACTTGCCACTATTGAGCTAAAACTTGCCTACCACCTGTTTTTATAAATACAATTATTTAAAAATGGAAAAAACATTCTTAGTTTGTTTTCTGGCCCTTGGGTCATTGTTTGCCAACCCCTGGTCCAGAGACCCTTTCCAACTGTGAAATTAAATGATTCTGTGAAGATGAGATATAGATCCAATTATAATACAAAGGCATGTCCTTGCCTCAGTTCTTTTACTGAAGGGGTCATGATAAAAGAGGGATAGTGGGCATTTTGCATTACAAGGTAGGTTATATTAGTAAGATGGAAGGAAAGAGAACAGAGACAGAGGTATGGAGCTCCATATTCTATTGTAATTTTGGGTGGAAGGGGACCAGTGTTCCGGCCTGCCGAGTCCTAGTTAAAAGATTTACACTGACCAGAAAGAGAGATGGACAATGAAGAACTAGGTTGAAGGTGAGGGAAATAAAGAGAATGGAGGTTGGATAAGATGGATGGACTGACTGGCTGCAGGGAAGATAGGAGGGAAGGCTACATAACGGGAGCAACCAACTCAAATGAGGTTAGCTTGGACCATTCAACAGGAGAGGTTTCTGAGGGATGATACAGGGCACGAGGAGCCAGAGATACTGGCTTTTTTGTCTTTCTGCTTCCTTGTTCTCTTCCCTCTTTTTTCTGTCATTTCATTGTCTCTTTTTTCTCTCCAGTCTTACTCCCTCTTTTTGGTCCATTCTTTCCCCTTATTCTCTTTTTTTCACTTTCCTTTACCTTTGTCTTCTCCCCTTGATTGTCCACAATATGGAAATGCAGTGTGTGTATGCATATATGTATATGTTCATATAAAAATATTTTGCTTGTTATTAATTTTTAAAATGCTAAATCTGAATGTAAATGCAAAATCTATATTTATCTTTATTCAGTAAAGGTAATTAGAATCCCACAGTTTAGAGTTGAAAAGAACCTTAGAGATAGCCTATTTACTCCATTTACTTTTTTTTCTGATGTGGACACTTGAGGCATAGGGAAGTTAAGTGAGTTGTCCAAATTTACATAGCAAGTAGCAAAGCCAGTGTTTGAACCCAGGCCTTCTGACTGTAAGTCCAGTGTTCTTTCTGCATCCAGTTATAATTTGTTTTTATTTATGTCAACAATGATTGATTTTTTCTGTTCATCAGGAGCCCTCAATCAAAATGGATAACCTTCTCCTTCCCGACACACACATATATTCTCTCTCTCTCTCTCCTTCTTTCTCTCTCTCTCTCATCTATTATATTGTATATCTATTATATTATATTGGAATCTTATTCAGAGCTTATGAACAACAATATAGATTTGTTTCACCTTCTATCTATATTTTCAATGTAGTAAATTTGCTGATAAATAGTGAAGTACAACCAGATGTTGGCACCTGGGAGGAGTCCTTGTTGAACACTGATAAAATCCTGAATAATTGGGATTTGACTTCATGTCATACATTGGTTCATGGAGCTTTAATAAGCCATAATGATAGCAGCTGACATTTATATAGCACTTAATTGTGTTCTAGGAACTGTACTAAATGCTTCACAAATATTATCTCATTTGATCCTCATGACAACAACCCTAGGAGGAGGTAGGTGGTGATAGCACCATTTGACAAGTAAGGAAACTAAAGCAAATAGAGGTGTAATTGACTTGCCCAGGGTCACACAGTTAGTAAGTGTCTGAGGCTAGATTTGAACTCAGGTCTTCCTGACTCCAGGCCCACAGCTCTATCCACTGCACCACCTAGCTAAAAAGTATGCTTGTGATCCCTGATCCTGCTTCCTTTCTTCTGTGCAATACTTTGAAATTCCCCTTCCTTGGATACATTTCCCTTTTCTTTCTGTCAAGCCAGATCCTTTATTTTCTTCAAGTCCTCTACTCAAGCTCCACCTTTCCTTGAAACTTTCCTTGATAACCTAGCCCAAAATGGTCTTTCTGTCTTTGTGAATTCCTACAGCTCTCAGAGTCTGTATCAAACCTTCTAGAATTTGATCACATACTCTCAAGTATGCACCAAGGTTTCATATATATGTGCATTTATGTATATTGTTTCCCCTAACTAAGCTTTAAGCTTTTCCAAGATGGGGACTGCACTTTCTTTTATATCCTGCACTGTATGTAGCAAAGTTCTGAGTATGAACAATTCTGACCCTTTTCAAATACTTGATAAGGGAAAGAAATTGTCTAAAAGAGACTAAAAAGGGAATTTTTGCATGGTTAAGTTTTTCATGGTTAAGTTTAATAACATATGTACATATAAATGGAATACTATGGATATACTATGGTATGTCATGACCCAATATAACATTAAATTCATTAGAAGTCTTGAATGATGGTAAAGAGAAAAACTACCTTTTATAGATACAAGAAAACCACTTAATATCCGCTGAGAAATTGGACTTATGGCATGAACCCCAGAGACATTAGTGAGATTTCAGTGTACTTGTACTTGTACTTGTTCAGTTCATGTGGCCCTTCAGTACACAGCATCTCAGAGTTGGAATCATACAGATTAAATTTATTTAAACCAGTTACATTAGTCCTGAACTACAGTCTCACTCCACTGGCTGCCAGGGTTTATTGAATTCTGTAGTTCCTTAAGTCCCACTTCTGTAACGTGCATGGTTGAAAGCTACTGAATCCTCTGCCTCTCATTTGAGTTTTTCAGCACTGAATGAGTAGGCTTAGGGCCAAGTGGCTAAAGTGTGTGTTGTTTCCATTTGCATGACTATGTTTGACAGGTTCATGGGTGAGGCTGAAGGAGTTTCTGTAATGGGTGTGGTTCATGGGGGAGAGGGGGAAGGGGATTAAGACAGGTGTATTTCACAGGTGGCCTCCCTAGGGAAGAGAAAGGGAACCATCCTGGTAAATGTACAATCTGACTTATTCTGAATAATCTTCACTCACTGAACATGTGATTACAGATTTTAAAAATATATATTATAGCATCTGGCCTGCTTTTATAGTCATAGAATTATCTCTTAAGGATAACAGTCTTCTCTATATGCTAAGGTTCTGCTCAGTTGTGTATAACATAAGAGTAACATGAAAAATACCAAATACAGCCTAAGTGACTCTTGAATTCTACTATGGAAAAAGATCATTCTTGTTATCCTAGTTTTCCAACATTATCACATATTGCTTCCTTCTAGTTTTTCCACTGCTCATGCCATTCCCCATGCCTAAAATGTATTCCCCATATCTAAAATGTATTCCCCATATCAACCCCCAACTTTCTTTTGAAGTCCCTTCCTTCAGTTCCCAACTCAGGTACCACTTCCTCCATAAAACCTAGAACTCACTCATCTCTAGGCTAAGATGAAAGTGACCTTTAACTTCAAATTTTTCTGCCTTCTGGTTTGACCTTTCTTTGCACTTAGCACATTTTTCCTTATCTCACAGTTCACTTTTATATCTATATCTACACACACACACATGCACACACACATCATATCGCATCAGCTTCTGATCTCCCTGAGAAGTGGAATCTATATTGTATCTATTTTTGTATTCCTAGCACTAGGCATAGGGCTTTGCATACAGTAGATATTTAATGAACATTTCAGTTGATTTTTCAGTCAGATGAATTTAAGCTAAATGTATAAAATATCATTTTCCTCCAGACCTACCTTTGGAGGTTAAGTGATACATAAGACATTCATTTACAAACACGTGTGATTAAGTGGTTCTCTTGGGCCTGGTATGGACTTCTTTTATCTGTTGTCATGACAACCTTGAAAATCAGAGCAGCAGTACTAAAGGATCAGGAAAGCTTTGAGAACATAGAAAGTGGTCAGTAAGCATTGATTTATTGATTAGCAGTTCAGCCAGATAATGAACTTTTGACCATGGTAGCTAGGTGAGTTACCTTGGGAATGATTGGCTATGGCATTGGTTACCGTTATGTCAATGCTAAGAGCAATAATAGCTTCAAATAATTAGGAATAATAATGGAGGAAGAGAAATCACCATTTTTCCCTCTCTTAGGAGCAGTAGCCATACAGGAAATTAACGTCAGTGATGAGGGTGAGCAACTTTGTCTTTCTAGGCTTTGCCAAATAGTATTTTTTTAAAGTTTCACTAATCAATTCAGTTTCACAAAATCTGGGGGGATATGATGGGAGCAGAGAGAGGTAACACCTTTGTGTTATTAACTGCCTAGGCCTTACTGCCAAACTGTTTCCTCTAGTCTCTGTCTCTTCCTTATTTCCATACTTCGGTAAGGCAGTGGGGTCAGAAGTAGGCATAAAAACCTCATAAGTCTCTTGATGGAGTATGCTGTGTTGAGTAAGCAAATGCAGTGTTCAATGTTGGGAGAGAAGGAAAACAAGGAAATTGTGAAAAGAAGTAGGAAATAAGAAAGAAAGAGATCTCTCTGTAGTTAAAAATAGCAGAGGAACACTTGACACTTACTAGCTGTGTGACCCTGGGCAAGTCACTTAACCCCAATTGCCTAAAAACAAAAACAAAAAATAGCAGACGAGTGAGCCCTAGACTTGAAACCAGAATACCTGATTCCCAGCCCTACTGTTTACTACTTGTGTAACCTTAGGAAAGTAATTTCCATTCACTGTCCCTGTTTCTTTATATATAAAAGGACTAGGTAGTGCTACATAATCATATGATTATAGAATTTTTTAAAATGTAGTCCATCTTCTTCAGTCTACAGATGAGGAAACTGAGGGTCAGCAGGGCAAGAGTTTTGCCCAAAGTCACACAGAAAATGGAAGAACTAGGATTAGAATCCAGCTTCTCTGACTCCTAGATCCAGTGTTCTTTCCACTATACCACATCAAGTACCTGCAGTTTCTTCTGGCTACAAATTTTGTGATCTACTGAAATTGGGAGAATATAAGAAAAATGCTTTGAGAGAGGGAATTAGAAGGTTCTTAGTAATTTACTCTTTCAATAATTACTATGTGATTAGCACAGAAACTAAGGATATCCAAGAGAAATAGCTTCTGCCCCCAAGACTTTTGCAATCTCATCAGGGAGGCAAGACATACATAGATTCAACAGAGAACTTATTGGTACAGAAACTGATATAGTGCCTGGCACATAGTTGGTTCACATTAATAAACGCTTGTTAAATGAATTAATGAAATAACTTCCTGTAAGGAAGTTAGACAAGAGAAAAATCATTGTGGGCCTTAATAGTTGCGGAGGGTGTCATGGAAGAAATGGAATAGAAACTGGACCTTGAAATCTGGGTAGAATTTGGATTGGAATGAAGAAATTAGGGGAGGGAGAGGAAAAGAAAGTATTTTAGGTGGTACAAGTGACAAAGATAAGAATGAACATAGCTATATCAGTGGCTAATACAAAACTAGGCAGAATTGAGTGCTGCATATTCTTAAGATAGGCAGGTGGAGAAAAGGTTGAATGGGTAAAATGTAGCCAGTTCACAGGGTGACTTATATGCAGGATGAGCTCATCAACTACCATGGGCAGCTAGTAGCCTGTTGGACAGGTCCAACTAGATTTTCCAAGGCATCTCAAACTCAGCAGATCCAAAACAGAACTCATTAGTTTTCCCCAAAATTCATTCTTCCTCCAGACTTCCCTTTTCTACACATCACTCAGTTTTACAACCCTGGAGCAATCCTCAGCTCCTCACTCCCCCTCATCCCACATAGCCAGTCAGTTGTCATGTCTGACATCCATCCCTTTATCTTTACTAGCAGAGAAGCCACCCTAGTTCAGAACCTCTCACCTAGACTATTTCAGTAATCTCTCAGTTGGTCTCTTTTACTCAACTCTCTCCATCTTCCAATCCATCCTCCACATAGCTACCAAAGCAATTTTCTTAAAGCATTTATGACAGTTCACTCCCTGACTCAGTGAACTGCAGTGATTCTCTGTAGCCTCTGGGATCAAATACAAACTCCTTTTTGCCATTTAAAACCCTCCACAACCGGGGTCCAGCCTTTTTTTTTCAGCCTTAACATAATTATTACCCATCAAGCACTCTGTAGTCTGTACATTCTGGTCTTCTTTTGGTCATAAACAACTTTCCACCACCTTTCTGCGTATCTTTACACAAGCTTACCTCCGGCTTGTAACATAGTCCCTCCTCCTCTCTGCCCCTTATAGTCTTTGGTTTCCATCAAAATTCAGTTCAGGGGCTACTTTTTCCTGATCCTTCTAACTTCCAATGCTTCCTCTCAAATTGCTTCTTCTTTGTTTTGTATATAGTTCTATATATGCTCATGGGCTCCCAAATAGAATGTTAGCTCCTTAAGGGCAAGGGCTGTTTCATTATTATCTTTGTATTACCTTCACTGGCACAGTAGCTGATGTAGGCCCTTATAAATGCTTACTGATTGATTAAAGAGTTCATTCAAAACCTAATTTTCCTCATATGTAAAATGAAGGATTCTGACTTGGACAGAGATCACTCTTATCCATTCTAGTTTTAAGACTGTGGTATGATGTGATGTGGTAGAAAATAAGAAGCCATTGTCATTTTTTTAACTGGAAAGAAGGAAGAAGGAAAAAAGTGTGACACAAACGAAGGTGATAATTTAACGTGAATTTATCTGGCAGTGGGGTGTGAGCCAGATTTGAGAGCAAGCTATATTGGAAACTGACCACTTCATAGACTGTTGCATGTACCAGACATGGGATAATGGGATTATAGACTGAGTTGGTGACAAGTGTGAATGAAGCAAGGGATGAACCCAAAAAGTATTTCAGAGAAAGAAAGAATCGATTGGATTGAAGATAGATAGATATAGGAGATGAGAGAGAGAGAGGAGTAGATGAATCTCAATTTCAAACTTGGATGACAAGAAGAGTCATGTTTTCATTAGTAAAAAATGATTTCCTGTTTTAAGGCTTTGATTTTTTATTGTAACTGTAACTTGAACCAGGTAATGCCTTCTGGATCTTCTTAATTAGAAATCTCTTGGAGTAGAACCAACCAGTCATAAGGGAAGGCTGGTTTTGGGAGAAGACATGGGGTGATGAGAAAACAAACCCATTCTAGCAATTACAGCCCTCTCAGAACTTTTACTTATTTCTACAGGGAGAAGGCAGTAACCCTCAGTGTCCTGGCCAGAATTGAACACTAGCCATTGCCTTCAGCTTATCTCTCTTTCCATACCATCACGTTAAAAACACATTTCTCTCCTCTGTCCCTTAATTTTTGTCCAAGGCAAAAAACACTGCTAGTGTTGACTCTTTTCTTAGCAAAGGTTCAACTAGGCCCATAACTGCAAATATATTTCCTGTCGTTTGTGGAAAGCAAAGCTTTTTTCTCTTTTACTAAGAGTGGGTGATGTGACTGGTGACAGCCTGCAGGGAGGAAAATGGGTAAGGAGCTGATTTTTTTAAAAATTTTTCATCTGTAATCAAGAGTAGTGAAGCAGCTGGTGTGGGGTCAAGAGGCTTGTCAGAAATACATTCTTCCCCTTTGTCTTTGAAGCCAGCACAGAAAAAGATATATGCTTCAGGCTTTATTCTTGCCTTGCACTCTTATGTGTTTCCATGGCTTGAGGCCTGCACTTTATTTTCAGGCAGTTAACTAGAACCTCACGAGTAGGAGTTAGAGGGGGGAGGGTATCATAAATAGAGACTGGCGTTGTTCTGCTTGGATACCAAAGCAAGCTATTTCTAGCTAACATGCCATTGAAGCTGTGTGGCTCCCGCCAAGATAGCAGTCATTTAAAAGTAAATGAAGAGGTGCCAGCAAACACTCTTCTCCTTTTGCCAGAATGCAAGCATGGGGACATCTCCAGTCAGTTCATCTTATGTCAAATTTGAGCAAGTGCATTTTTTTTTTTTTTTTTTTTTTGTGGTTTTGGTTTGTTTGTTTGGGAGGGGGCGGTATTTTTAAGGGCCTGTTTAGATTCATTTCAGCACTTACCAGTTTGTCTAGAAAATTACACTAACCATCCTGGATTGTCTCTATTCCTGCTGTAAAAGTGCAATATTATCAGGAAAGGGTCACAGTTAAGCTGTATTCTTTCCTCACAATTTTGACTAATCTATCACATGACTAATCTATGAGCAAGAAGAGAATTTAGAGACAAATGTTAGTAAGTCATGTGCCTAAACTGGAAACAGATGCATCGGTATGGACATAGGACCCACATAGCCACATCAAGGCTTTATTTTATGAAATATTTTTCAGGATGTTGGTAGTAATGCAGTCTCTCGCCCTAGCTGTGTGTCTCATCTTTATGTAAATATTCTTTTGTATGATAAAAGAAAAAACAGTGGAATTATAGAAGTATTTATTTGTTGCCCCAACCCCTCTCATTCACCTTGAATCTTCACAGGATTTATAGAAATGCAGTAGATACTTATGACTCTCAAGGCCCTCAGGTTTAGTAAACTAGAAGGACATATCGTTCTAAAGTGTTTCTAAGGGGAATAATGTCAGTACTTCAGTAGTGGTTTTAACTGATTAACCAACTTGCTCTTCTGCTTCATCCTTGACCTTTTCTCTTTAAACTCCTCTACTTTCAATTATCTCTAGCCTCCAGTCCTGACTCTTAGGACTTTCTCTACCATACCCCCTCATCCTAGATGTTCATTCCAATCTTGGACTTCTTACATTAAGAATACCTTTGCCTCTGTGGTTTCTTACTCTGATTGTCTGGTTCCTCTCAGAACCTCCATTTTAAGCAAAAATGCCCAAGCCAGTTATGTTTTCATTCTTCTTCCAGCATCACTGGATTTTCCCAACCATGGCTCCATTTGGTATCTTCTTTTCCTCTTCCACCCACCTTTTCAGCTAAAACCCTAGTGTCATCTTTTACTTTTCTATCTCCCTCATCCATTATATCAGTCGCTTTTTTAAAATGTTTTTACTAATCTTTTGAGTTTTTTTTTAGCATCACCACAGTTTCCTCCAGTTTCCATTCCCCTACCTCTCCCAGAGAGCCATCCCATATAACAAGTACTATTTTTTTAATGAGAAGAAAGGACAAGAAGAGAAAAAATTCAATATAACTGATCAAAATTTTGAAAAAGTTTGAAAATATGTACAGTGTTCAGCACTTTTAGACCTTAACCTCTGTAAGGGTGTAGGATGGGAGGATTTTCTCATATCTATTTTTTTTTAACCAATCATGGTTATTTTGTACTGGCATGAATCAGTTGCCATAACAGAGAGAACCCAAGGGAGGAAAAACCATCTTATCAAATGATCCTCGTCATTCATGATAGTAGTTATGTTTTATGAAGTTGCCACAAACACTGAATTAGTGAATACTGAACTATTGTTAGGTTAGGTTCCTGTGAGTCTTTGGTCACAACATTTCCTTAGCACCTTCTGGAACAGCCTCATGTACAAATCAGCGAATTTCCTCTTCCTTTTTCTTGATGTACCATATTGTTAATTAACATTGAACTCATGACCAACAACGCTATAACTCATGCCTGAACAAAGCTTATCTAACACATGTATTTTCTCCATAAAACACATCACAGCCTTGTTTTGCTAAGGAACCCTAGACAGCCCTTCAGCACTACTCTTGGGGGCCATTTTAAACAGTGATATTATCAACAAAACAAAACAAAAAAAAAAAACACAAAAATGTGAAAAACATGACACTAAATAGACCGCAAAAAGAACAATTCTTTTTAGTAGGAGAGCTGAAACAAGAAGGCAGAGCATCACTTTGTTTGACTTTAGTTGGAAATGTGTGTCGGACAATTCAAATTTTCCCTACTCTGCATATTTCCATGCATTACTGCACAGGTGCCTCAGGTGTTGGTTTGGGGGTTACAAATAATTTGTGAGTAGGCAAATTCACAAATATAGAATATGTAAATAATGGGGATCAACTACACTCATCAAGCAGTGATATGGCAGCCAAAGGTAACATTAGTTTAAAATATCATTTCTAAAATTTCATGGAGAGATATGGTGGAACATTATGAACAGTATGACTTCATAAAATAGGAAAAATATAATGGAGGGTTAAAAAAAGACTTTAAAGGAAAGTGATAAGAGCCCCAATTAAGCAAAGTCATCCTGAGGGGATTTAAGGATAACATTAGAAGGAAGACAACAATCAAAAGATTTGTATAAAAAAACTCTTCACCCTCAAGGACAGTGGAACCACCACAATTGGGCTCAGCTATCACAGTATCCATTGGAATGGTTGGTTGCTGTCCTTTGTTCTCAAAGAGGACCAAAATGATATCACTGTGTTGGAGTCAAGGTGTAGTGTGTCCAATTCTGGCTGATCAGAATTGGAAGGCTCTAGGGGCAGCTAGGTGGTACAGTGGATAGAACACCGGCCCTGAAGTCAGGAGGACCTGAGTTCAAATCTGGCTTCAGACCAAACACTTGACACGTACTGGCTGTGTGACCATGGGCAAGTCGCTTAACCCTGAGTGCCTCAGCCAAAAAAAAAAAAAAAAGAATTGGAAGGCTCTTACCACAGGTCAGGCACAAATAGTCCATGTGAACATTTGGAGTGGCAGTGTCTCTAAATTTACACATCTTACGTTTCTTTTGAGCTACTACAATTTTGCTTCACTAATAGAGCACAGTGCCTTCTTTGAAACAGAGTTACCATGCTGAGAGGTCCTTTGCCAGTATCTCCCATGTCACACAATGGATTCCAGAGTTCTTCAGAGAGACCTTGAGAGTATCCTTGTATCACTTTTTCTGACTGCTGTGTGAATGCTTGCCTTACTTGTATGGGTTCTCTGTAAAAGTCTTTTAGACAAATGTATATTTGGCATTCAAACAATGTGGCCAACCCATCAGAATTGTGCTTTCTGCAGTAGAATTTGAATGCTTGGCAGTTTAGCTCAAGAAAGGACATCAATGTCTGGTACTTTATTTTGCCAGGTGATCTTCAGAATCTTCTAAGACAATTTAAATAGAAACAATTAAATTTCCTGGCATGGCGCTAGTATACCATCCAGGTTTCACAGGCATATAACAATGAGGTCATCACAAAGGCTCCATGGACCTTCAGTTTGGTAGGCAGTCTAATACCTGTTCTCTCCCATTTTCCTTTGGAGCCTCCCAAACACTGAGCTAGCTCTGGGAATGCATGCATCAATCTCATCAACTATGTGTACATCCCTGGAAAGTATACTTATCCACAGCATTCAGAATTTCATAATTTGCTGTAACCAGTGGTTCCACATATGGATGGTGTGGTGCTGGCTTTAAAAGAACCTGTGTTTTCTTTTAGGCCAAAATTAGCACAAGCAACAGAGAATCAATCCAAACTTTGCTATATCTCAGCCTCAGAGGCTGCATTGAGTATACAAACACTCAATGAGCAAAATATCATGCATCAATTCTCTTTCCACTTTACTCCTAGCTTGTAACCTTTTAAAATTAAATAATTTATTGTCAGTGTAGTAGCTGACCTTAATGTTGTTTTCAACCTCATTGAAAGCATCTGACAACATTGCTGAAAACATCATGCCGAAAAGCATGGGAGAAAATACATAACCTTGCTTCATTCTGTCATTGACTGGGAAAGCACAAAGCATCATCCATTATCCAGAACCTGGGCAAGCGTGCCATTATGAAACTGATATACAATACTGATGAACTTCTCTGGGCAACCAGATTTTGCCATGATCTTCTACAAACTCTCACAAATAACAGTATCAAAGGCTTTGATCAGATCAACAGACATTGGTACAGACTCCTGTTCTGCTCCTGGCATTTCTCTTGAAGTTGTCAGGTAGTAAACACCATGTTAACCATTCTTCTACCCTTTCTGAAGCCATATTGGCTCTCAAGTAGATGACCATCTTCGAGGTGAAGAATTAGCCTATTAAGGAGGACTCTGGCAAGAATCTTGCCAGCAATGACTAAGAGATACCCCCTCTACCCCCATGATTGTCACAACACAATCTATTTCCTTTAACGTTATAGAGATGGACAATGAAGGCATCCTTGAACTACTTGGGGATAACTTCCTTTTGCCATATAACCTAGAAAACTTCCATCAACTTTTGTATAAGCAGTGGACCCTCTGCCTTGTACATCTCAACTAGAATAAAATCAGTACCATGTTCTTTGCCACATGAGAGGAGCCTAATGCTATTTAGAATCTCTTATTGAAGAAGTTTAGCTAGCGAGGAATTGACTTCAACCTGAGGTATATGGTCAGTGGCTTCAGCATTGATTGATGACAGTCTGTTGAGAACACTATGGGAATGTTCAGTCCATCTCTCAAGGATCATGGCCTTTTCACTAATCAATGTGGCTTCACCAGCACTGAGTAGTTGAGATTCACCATAGGTCTTTGGCCCATTAACAGCCTTCAGGGCATCATAAAAGCACTTTGGATTGTTACTATCAGTGTAAAACTGAATTTCATCTGCCTGCTTACTGAGTCAAGAATCCTGCATCTCTCTAAGTTTCACTTGCACTTTACTCTTAATGGAGTTAAATTCTGCGTTCTAAGAGATGGGTGAACTGTCCAACTGGTAAACCCTGTGGAGTTCTCATTTTTTCCTTTAGCAGCTTCTGAATTTCCCCATCATTTTTGTCAAACCAGTTTTGGCATTTGTAAGTGTTCTGGCCCAGATGAGTTAATGCAATACTATACACCAAATCTCTGAAAGCTGCCCACTTTTTTTCTGCTCCACTTTTGCCAACCATATATTGGTTCAGCTTTCCCTCCAAGTTAGTAATGAAATATTTGTGCTTGGAGAAGAGCTCTAATCTATTGACATTAAATCTTCTGATAGTTGTCTTGCCTTGGAGCTTCCACTTTTGTTGAATGCAAATATTTAGCTTGGAGAGGATAAGTCTGTGATCAGTTCAGCACTCTGCATCATACATTGCCTTCATCACTTTCACATTCTGTCTGTCTTTTTTTCTGTACAATGACTGTGAGGGATTGTCTGATGTTGACTACTGCCACGTGGAGGTTGTGGCAAGATGGGGTAGGAACAAGATATTAGGAAGTAGCCGGAGCACATGCTCCTGAGGCAGGGGGCTGTGCCACATGGGAGTGGGATGGCAGAGAATGAGTTCCCTTTGTCTAGTCCTCTCCCTAGGTGCAGCTCTAACCCCAGACGCCTCCTTCCAGTATCTGGGCCTGACTTCCTGGGTCACGTACTCTCCCTCTGTCTATGCACTAACCCCAGACGTCTCCTTCCTGTATCCAGTCCTAGCCTCCTGCGTCACTTCCTCTCCCTTGGTGCAGTGCTAAACCCAGACATCCCCTTCCGGTATCTGATCCTACAATCAAGGACTAGTAGGCGGGCTGGGGAGGAGGGGCTAAGTAGGTACTTAAGGAACAGTAGGGATCGGAGCTCGCTCTCTCTTGCTCCTGCTGTCTTGCTCTTGCTTTCCTGCTTGGCCTTGCTGTGATGGCCGCTGAATAAAGCTCGAGTGTTTGCACCTCCTGATCGGCTCGTCTCTGTGTTTATCCGGGTGGGCACCGAAGACTGGTAAGTATGACTCTAGCAGCCTGCTCCTTATAGGAGGAGAGTGCACGGCGCGACCGGCACAAATGACAGTCTATTAAATGCCAGTATTTGCTGTGAGGGTGCATCCATGAAGTTTTATTGCATTCAGGAAAATGGAAGACAGTATTGGTGATGAGAAGGTCATGAGATGCACAAGTCTTTAGTAGTAAGTGCTGTTGCTGTTTCCAGCTCCATTCCTCCCAAGGACTTCTTGCCATGTCTGATAGTCTGTGCCTACTCTTGCATTAAAGTCACCCAGAATTATAAGCTTGTCCTTTTTTGTCACATTGATGATGAGGGTTTCTAGATCTTCATAAAATTTTTCTTTGACCTCATCAGGATTTGTCAGGGTGGGAGCATAGGCACTGATGATGGTGGTGTGGTGTTTTCCTGCAAGTGGCAATCTCATTGTTTTGAGCCTGTCCTTCAGTCCTTTTGGGGGGGGCGTATAAACTTGTTGACTAGATTAGTTTTGATTGCAAAAACTTCACTAGCTTCACAGCACTCTCCTTCACTGAGGCCACTCCAGAAAAACACATATCCAGTTACAACTTCAGTAAGCTGGCCTTCATTTTCTAGCCTTGTTTAACTCAGGGCTTGGATACCTGCTGATTTCTCTTGCAACAAGAGCTGTTTGTGGGGCTGCTCAGGGGCGCAATGGTTAGAGCACCGGCCCTGAAGTCAGGAGGACCTGAGTTCAAATTTGGCCTCAGACCAAACACTTGACACTTATAGCTGTCTAGTCTGGGCAAGTCACTTAACCCCAATTGCCTAAAAAAATAAAATAAAATAAAAAAAACAAGAGCAGTTTGTCTTTCAGGTCTACTGCGTTTCTTGTCCGTGTGCACATTCCATATACCATTGGTGAGGGGAATTTTCTGTGCAAAAGTTTTTGTACATTTTTTTGTGTTTTAACTGCGAGGTGGGATCCCCACTTACCATTGTAAGCAGGCCAGAACTGGGTAAAGCAGACCATTTTTAGGGCACCTTTTCTAGCCTCACACCAGGAGGTGAGCAGTGTGGTCCTTCAAAAAGGCTGGTCAGACATCCAAGGCCCTGCCAGATTCCACTGTTACTTCAGTCCAGTGAGAAAACAACCCTATGGCCTGGGCCGCCTGTGTGTAGTTGGGATTGTAGCTCCTGGTATACCCATATCTGCTACTTCGTCACTTGCCTATTGCCACAGGACTTTGAGGTAGGTGAAAGTGGTAAATTATATGGGTAATGTCTTCTGATTCGCACATAAACTGGAGTTAAGTGAGGCAGAGTCGTGCTAAGTCATCAGCCTCACTGTCTCTTCCAGAATCATTAGAGTCCAGTGGCAAGACAAAGTCAAGAGGTCTGGTGATGGCTTGGGATGCAGTGGATGACCTTGGCATCTTCTATGTCTAACCAAGCTCTTAAGCACTCTACAATTATCTCCCAAACATGTCAAAATTATACAAGATTCTTTTGGAAGACATAAAAGCAGAGAGAACCCTGGTCAATAATTATTAATATCAGATGAGGCATAAAGAGGGTAATAAATGCTCAACTCTCCACTCCTGAAGTATTCTCTTTCTCTTGAAGATCATCCAACACAGAGTACAACTCATAGAGGGATTCCAGATAATCTATTGACCTCTAAATGCTCCTGTACGGGGATGATATGCTGATCTCATCAAGCCTCAGAATACTTCAGGCTCCTAAATGGGATCTGTAATCATTCCAAAGAGTTTGACCTAACTATCTATACAAGAAAAGGCAAGTACATTAGGAGTTCAGCAAACTACAAACAAATCTAGCTCATTTACTCTTCTATGGCCAACCCTCTAAGAGTGTTCTTTACAATTTTAAATACAATAGAACTCTATTTAAAAAGATAAAAAAAATACTGTACTTAACTTGCAGGCTTGTACAAATGGATTTATCCAAGTCTGGAAGTTATTGACCTCTGAAGTAGATGAATAATGCCTATTGTCCATATTATCCTGTGCAGTTAGATGGACATCTTTTAGCTCTTCACAAGTATATATTTCTTGGACATATAGCAGATGAAGAATAACTTCAGTACAGAATTGAACAGTAAGAAGAAGAGAGAAGGCTGAATTGCCTTTGGGAAATTACAGATTTCTTTAATGATTCAAATTTTTCCCACAAAAGAAAGGCTCATCTTTTAAATTCCAATATTCTGGTGTTACTCTATGTAATCTACTCTGACTGTGAATCCTGAAATACTAAAATCCCTGAAAAATTGAAATTCAGGGTCACCCAAAGGACAATGGATAGGTGCATAATGGGTATGAATAAACTTTATGTAATATTTCATAAACACTAAATTATAATAAATGTCAGACTTGGCAAACTTGAAGTTCATGACAGGATTGATAAACATGAATGGGTTGCAGTTTACATCATTAGAAGGACTGACCACATAGAAAAGATCACAGATCCATTTAAGTTTTGGGATATTTATTATTCATTCATTTGTTTACTTATGGATCCATTTAAGAATTCATCCAGTGTTGGAATTAGTAAACTCCTAAATTTTGTTCCTATCATCTGATGTGTTTTTATTGTTTGAGCTTTGAATTTGCTCAGTTTTTCCACATCACAGTCCTTTACAAGTAAACCTCCTCAGAACTGAACACTTGTAACCAATAAATAAACAAAAACAACCAATACAATGAACATTTCTTAGAAAGTATACAACATTTTGTCCCTACAATGTTTTCCCCATCACATTCCACCCCCCAAATCTCTTCTAAGAGGAAGCATGTTGTTCATGATATGTCCTTTGGATCCAAGAGCAGTCATGAAAATTACTCATAGTGTGGCTTTCTTTTAGTGTTATTTCATTTTCATTTTATAGTTGTTTTGTATTATGTTTTGCTTCCTTTGGTCCACATCAGTTCATGTGTTTTCTCATGTTTAGCTGATTTTTTCATTCATTATTTACCTTACATTCATGTGTCACAGTTTATTCAATCATTTCCCATTCAGTGAACACATTTTTTCCACATCTTCTCTTCCATAGAAAGTGCCTTTTTCCTTAGTTAGAAATTTAAGTTCTGAAAGGCATCCTATTCCAGAATAAGTCTGATCTATCCACATTAAACATTTGTTTATCAGTGTAACTACCTTCTTCAGCTGTTTTCTTCAAAACATCAGGATATTTAGCTGCCATGTCCTCATCTGCACTGGCTGCCTCTCCAGCAATTTTAACATCATGCAATTGAACTCAATTTTTAAAGTGATCAAAACAGCCATCTCTGGCAGTAAAAGTTTCTTCATTATCCACTTCATTTCTGGTATTTGTTTTGTTTTTTTTAACTGCCTTAGATAAACTTGAAGCTTTGTCTAAATGACTGCTCCACTGAGAGGGATGTGTTATTGTTTTTTAATTGCAATCTTCAGTCCATGCAGCTAAAAAAAATTTCATTTCTTTCATTGTAACACTTCTATTCCTTATAGTTGTTTACAAACTACAATGGCTGTCAGTGGTGGGGATGAACACTGCAGAAAAAACAATGGCCTTCAGATCATAGGGTCACAGATTTAGAGCTGGAAGGGGATGTCATCTCTGAGTCTTCATTATACAGATAAGGAAACTGAAACACTGAGAAGTTAAGTCACTTGCACAAAGCAAATATGAGATCTGAGATTCAATTCCATGTGCTCTAACTATAAATCCTGTGCTTTTTCTATTCACTGCCCTAATTTTTCATAATTCTGTTACTTACTAGCTTCTTTACCTTAGGCAAATCACTTACTTAACCTCTTTGGGCTTCATTTAATTCATCTGTAAAATGAGAGCATTAGTCTATCTGATTTCAAAGGTTTCCTCAAGCTCTGACATTTTTTGGCTTTTATGAAGACAAAAAACATGATATCAGACCATTGTTTTGTGGACTCTGGATTTACTCTTTGTTACACATTATTAACACATTAACATATTATACTCATTCATTAACTTTGAAAGTGCTTTTAAAGTCAGTTTTAAAATGTCTTCCTGCCCCTATAACAAATTTTAAAATGTCTTGAAACTGAAGGAGATTAAGTAATTCTTGCTTGTCCAAGGTTGTATGTTCATGGAGAGAGTGAATAAATCCATAGTAAATAATCAAGCAGGCCCATAGTCCTGCAAGCTGACAATAATGACAGTTCATAATTATAACTTGATAACATTGATGGCTTTCTTCCCCTTCTCAGGTTGCTGCTGTTGATCTTTTAGTACCTGGAGTTGGAGAACTCTTTGGAGGAAGCCTGAGAGAGGAACGTTTCCATTTACTACAACAGCGGTTAGCAAGGTATGGAAAACCCTTTTACCTTGACTTGTCAGAAATAGCAGAAAATATAGCCCAAGAATCAGGGTCTAGTTTAGAGGATAGCTAGTGTTAACTATCTCATATATTCCATCAAGGGAGTGATATTAATCAAGATTTTCCACAAGGGCCACACCTAGTTATTAATACAAGTGTGTTTGCCTACCTATGATTTGTATGTAATTTGCATATTTTCCATATATGCCTAAAGAGACTGTACCCTATTCTTGAATAGTTTTTCAGTTTAAAAAAATGTTCCATTGCTCCCTTCCGCAATTTTTTCTTCCTTATACCTTTCTTCTTGTTTTACCTACTAATTATAACTGCTTCAACACTGTACCAACATGAAGACAGAATTGGGATGTGATGTCAAGTGTTGCTAAAACTTTTTCAGAGTCACAGCTTGGAGCGTGATGTAGTTAATAGAAACAGCATTAGATTTAGAACAGGAGTTTAACCTGGAGTCCATAACTCCCAAAAAGTATCTGAACTTGAAATTTTATATCTTTGTTTTCAAATTTAGCATTTCCATAATTCTGAAAAGTGGTCCATAAGTTTTAGGAGACTGCTGCTGGTGTCCACAACACAAAAAAAGGTAGAGAACTTCTTGTTTAGATTCACAGGACCTGTCCTTGAGTCTTGCCTCTACCACTTGCTAGTATTGTGACCTTAATCAAAAGTAAGTCTCTTTGAATCTCAGTTTCCTCCGGTGAGAAACAAGACAATCAAACTAGATGATCTTAAGGTTCTTTCCAACTCTAAACCTATCAATTCTAATCCTAAATAAAATTCTGTAAGTACTGCCTTATTCTCCTTCAGATCTACTCTCCATTAGTGTTGCTGTCTGTTTGAAAGACTGGGCACATTCATCTTAGAAAAGAAAATGCTTGGTGGGGCTATAGAGGGGAAGAGAATATGATAGCTATCTTCAGATATTTAAAGTTTGTCATATAACAGGATTAGACTTGTTCCACTTTTCCATAAAGTATGGAATTAGGACCATTGGGTGTGAACAATAGGGAACCAGATTGACATTTACTGTAGGAAAAGCATCATTTCGGGGGGTGTGTGTGTATATGTGTACATAAATATATGTATGTATGTATACATACACACATATACATAGATGTGTGTGCGTATGTGGTAGAACTGAGACTCGAACCCAGGTCTTTGGATTCCATGTTTAGCATTCCTTGTACTACCCTCATGCTGATTTTCAAGACAGACAGACAAGATAGCAACACAGTAACCAACAATGTGCTGTCCTTTGCTATTCTGTAGTACTCAGACCAAGACCACTAAGTCAATCTCAGCCCACAGGCTCTGAAGCCAAAAAACCATCATCCTAAAGTTCAAAGACCAAATGTGACCAATCCTGAGAGGTAGAAGTCAGCAAAGGAACATATGGGAACCAGAGTGAAACTAAGCAGGATGGATTTCCATTGCCCTTTGAACACTTCCCCCTCCTCCCCTCCGAAAAAAAAAAAAGTACAGCGAAGGACTAAGCCTGCACTGCCAGAATTGGAAACATGAGTATATCAAAGAAAATACCAAAAAAAGAAAAAATACTGCAAACTTAGAGGTTCCTGAAAAGGAAAAATAATTACACAATTTTTGCAAGCAGAGATTCAAAGGAAAAAATGGATTTTCCATAAGGACTCCATAACTACCTAGTAGAAAGGAAGCAAAATATTGAAACAATGAAATAAAAGATCTAGAGGGGAAAAAATTAGAATAAATAGTTTAGAAGAAAAAGTGGTAAACTTTGATTTAAAAAAATGAAATCCTCTTATGGATGAAAGCCATAGTTAGTGGGTATAACATAAATGATGATCCTTCAGAGGACGCTGAAAAGGAATGACCAAACCTTTAGGAGAAGAACCAGAAGCACACAGTGCCACAATAACCCAGAGGAGAGAATAACAAGGAAGTGGAGCCTACTGCCTCCAAATCAGCCATTCTTTTCAAGAAACTTTGTATGATTTTAGCTGTAATTTTAATTTTAAAGGATAACTTTTAAAGTAGCATTTTGTTTTACTAAAATCAGTACTTTTTATATTCAAGTCTTACACTTGAGAATCATGTGGCTGCACAGAGAACTCATCTCAAAGCTCAGATTTTTAAAATACATTTGTAAAAATATAAATAAAGATGGATTTTTTAAAAAAGCTGTCCCTTTCTCTAAGAATAATACCAGAATGCACAGAGACTAGCAATATATGCTAAAGGCAACAAAGAGGGCTTTTTAAGCTTTTTTGAGGACAAGAAAAAGACTAAAGAAGTGATAGATTGTTCAAAGTGAAAAGGCTTGTAATAATTGACAATGATGAGAAAGCTAAACCCTTATTTTTCTATTCTTTTCTCTCATTATGGCAAAAATAGAAAAATAATGAGTAAAAGAGAGTGGAAACCCAGAATAAGTCAGGATATGTTAGGAAAAAACTTCAATGTCCCTGAAGTCAGGTGACCATACCCAGACAAACTATATTCCATGATACTAAAAGGACTGCTATATGTGTTTACTAAGCCACTCGATTATTGAAACACTGCTGAATGGGAAAAGTATTGCAAAAATGAAGAAACACAAATTTCAAATTAGGCAGATGGCCTGATTTTGAGAGAGAGAGAGAGAGAGCGCTATAAACTATATCGATTCCTCTCAGAATTACAGAAGACACTATTAAAAGGACCCTTGGTTCTGGGTCTCATTCCAGGGTGGAAAGAAGAGCTTGCAGATGGTTGAAAGTGAGTAGGATCCTGCCTGGGCATGCGTCACAGTTCCAGGGAGGAGAAGAATTGTAGTCACTAGAGAGCAGGGACCTCACTTGTGGAAGGACCAGAGTATAGACTAGGACTGTAGTGATCATACCTTCTCCCAGGATTAGTGCACCTTGAAAACAATGGAAATTACAGACCCCCAGAACTAGCTATGAAAACAGCAGAGTGCAAAAGTTTGAATCTTGGAACAGTGACATCCCCCAACCTTTAATGAGCAGAGCTCAACAGTAACGTAAAGTCCAAAGTCAAGAAATAGTCTGGAAAAATGAGCAATAAGGAGAAAAAATAAAACCTGACCATAAAAAGGTACCGTGATGACAGAGAAGCTCATCCTCAAAGAAGAATGCTGATTGGACATAAGCCCAACAAGAATTTCTAGAATACCTAAAGAGATTTTTTTAAAACAGCAAAAAAAATTTTTTTTAATCAAACAACTATCCATTTCCAGAGTGAAGACTGATGAACTCAGAATGCAGATTGAAGCATATTTTTTTCACTTTCTTTATTTTTCTTACTTTGGGTGAGGGAGTTGTTTTGCAACATGGCAGATATAGAAGTATGTTTTGCATGACTTCACATGTATAATGAGTGTCATAGTCCTTGCTTTCTTAATGACTGAAAGAGGGATTGGAACTCAAAAAAAATGAATGTTAAAAAAAAATGTTAAGAAAAAATCAAATAATGGCAGTATTGGGAGAAGAAATGAGAGCAATGCAAGAGAATTATTCAAAGAGAATTTATTTCTTGATTAAAGAGCTGCAAAAAAAAAATACTGAAGAAAATAACTCCTTAAAAAGCAGAATTGACCAAATGGAAAAATGTAGAAAACTTCACTAAAGAAAATAATTCCTTAAAAATTAAAATTGGTAAAGTAAAAGCAAATGACTCCATGAGAAATCAAGAAACAATAAAAAAGAAAAAAATAGAAGAAAGTATGGGATATCTCATTAAAAAAAAAAACTGACCTAGAAAATAAATTGAGGAGAGAACATTTAAGAATTATTGGACTACCTGAAAACCACAATCAAAAAAGAAGCCTAGATATCATTTTTCAAGAATTTATAAAACTACCCAGATATCTTCGATCTAGAGGGCAAAATAGAAATTAAAAAAATACACCAATCACTTTCTGTAAGAGATCTCAACATGAAAACTCCCAGGTATATTGTAGTCAAATTCCAGTACTCCCAAGTCAAGGAGGATTTATTGAAGCAACCAGAAAGAAATCATTCAGGTACCATGGAGCCATAAGTCAGGATCACGCAAGATTTGGCAACTACTATTATAAGGTTTGCGGGGCTTGTAATACAATATTCTGGAAAACACAGAAGCTAGTATTGCAACCAAGAATAATCTACCCAGCAAAACAAGGTAGACGGGACAGTTTTATAAAGAAAAAATGGACATTTAATGAAATAGAGAACTTCCAGGAATTCATAATAAGCTGAATAGGAAATATGCCATTTAAACACAAGACTTGAGAAAGTTATAAAAAGGTAAACATGATTGGGAAGTCATGAGGAATTTTTATAAGGTTAAACTGTTTGCATTACCAAGTGGAAAACGATACATGTAATTCCCAAGAATTTTATCATCATTAGGGCAGTCTACCTAAACAGAGGGAGTGGGTATGAGTCTTTTATATTGGGATGATCACACACACACACACACAAATTGGAAGGCTATGAAAAAAAGATGTACTGGTGAAAGGGGTAAGGAAGAGGAAGAATGGAGGAGATTATCTCACATAAAAGAAGAGCACGAGGAATAGTTTTTACAGTGGAGGGGAAAATAGGAGAAGCAGAGCACCATTTGGACCCCACTCTCCTCTAAACTAGTTCAAAGAGGGAAATATGTATAAATTTATGTGTGTTCTGTGTGTCTATATGCATGTATATAGACATACACACACATGATATATACGTGTGGATATACACACTCACACAGACACAATTGAGTATGGAAATCCATCTTACTCAACATTAGAGTAAGGGAAGGGGCTAAGAAAAAGGGGAAAGGAATGATAAGAGGTAGAGCAGATTAAGGGAGGCAGTGGTCAGAAGCAGAATAAACTTTTAAGGAGGGACAGAATGAAACAGAGAGAGAGAAAGATAAACAGAATAGGATGGAGGGAAATACACAGTTAGCAGTCATAACTGTGAATGTGAATGGAATTGAATTACCCATAAAATAGAAGCAAATACCAGAATGAATTAGAAGCCAGAATCCAACAATATGTTGTTTATAAGAAACACACTGAAAACATAGACACACACAGAGTTAAAATAAGGGGCTGGAGCAGAAGCTGAAGTGAAAAAGGCAGGGGTGGCAATCATAATCTCAGACAAAACAAAAGTAAAAACAAAAATAATTGAAAGACATCATGAGGAAAGCTACATCTTGCTAAAAAATGTATTGTAGACAATGAAATGATATCAGTGCTGTTGTCCTTTAGTCATGTCTGACTCTTCATGACTCCATTTTGGGGTTTTCTTGACAAAGATACTAGAGTGATTTGCCATTTCCTTCCCCAGCTCATTTTATAGTTGAAGCAACTGAGGCAAACAGGGTTGGGTGACTTGCCCAAGGTCACACAGCTAGTAAGTGTCTGAGACCATATTTGAATTTAGGTCTTCCTGGCTCCAAGCCCAGCACTGTATCCACAGTGCCACCTGAACATAAATACACCAAATTGCAAAGCGTCCAGATTCTTAAAGGAAAAGTTAAATGAGTTGCAGTAAAACTCTACTAATGGGAGACTTCAATTTACACCTCTCAGAGCTAGATAAATCTAATTATAAAGTAAATAAGAAAGATATTAAGAAGATGAATAGAATTTTAGAAAAATTAGATATGCTAGGCTTCTGGAGAGAATTGAATGGGAATAGAATGATTATCTCTTTCAATTAGGTTTATTTTTGCTTTTGCTTTGTCTGAAATAATGATTGCTACCCTTGCCTTTTTATTACCTTTTTCACAATTGTACATAACTCCTTTACAAAAATTGACCGTGTATTAGGACATAAAAATATCACCAATGGTGGATAGAGCACTGGCCCTGGAGTCAGGAGGACCTGAATTCAAATCCAGTCTTAGACCAGACACTTGACACTTACTAGCTGTGTGACCCTGGGCAAGTCACTTAACCCCAGTTGCCTCACCCAAAAAAAAAAAATCACAAATGCAGAAAAGCAGAAATATTTAATGTACCCTTTCTGAGTCATGATGCAATAAAAATTGCATTCAATAAAGGGTGTTGGATGCAAAGATTAAAAATTAATTGGAAATGAAATAATCTAATCCTAAAGAATGAGTGAGTCAAAGAACAAATCATAGAAACAATCAGTGGGGGAGCTAGGTGGCGCAGTGGATAGAGCACTGGACCTGAAGTCAGGAGGACCTGAGTTCAAATGCGGCCTCAAACCAAACACTTGACACTTACTAGCTGTGTGACTCTGGGCAAGTCACTTAACCCAATTGCCTAAAAAAAAAAGAAGAAGAAAGAAAAAAAGGGGGCAGCTAGGTGCGTAGTGGATAGAGCGCCGGCCCTGAAGTCAGGAGGACCTGAGTTCAAATCCAGCCTGCGACCAAACACTTTACACTTACTAGCTGTGTGACCATGGGCAAGTCACTTAACCTCAATTGCCTAAAAATAAATAAAGAAAGAAAAAAAGAATCAGTAATTTCATTAAAGATAATAACAAAAATGAGATAACATACAAAAATTTGTGGGATGCAACCAAAGCAATAATTAGGAGTAAATTTATATCTGTAAATGTTTACATCAATAAAGAGAGAAAGTGTGAATCAATGAATTGGGTATGCAACTAAAAAAAAAATAGAAAAAAAAGTAAAATAGTCCCTTAAACACCAAAGATAGATATCCTGAAAATCAAAATAGAGATTAATAAAATGAAAAGTAAAAAAAAAAGCCACTGAAACAATAAATAAAACTAGAAGCTAGTGTTATGAAAAAAATCAATAAAATAGATAACCATTACTCAATTTGATTTTTAAAAAGAAAGAAGAAAACCAAATCACCAGAATCAAAAATAAAAAAGGTGAATGTACTACTAATGAAGATAAAACTAATCATTAGAAGCTATTTTGCCCAATTATATTTTAATAAAATTGGCATATAAGAAAAGCAATCTAAGTAAAATGGATGAATATTTACAGAAATATAAATTGCCCAGATTAATAGAAGAGGAAATAAAGTACTTAAATAACTCTTATATTTGAAAAAGAAATTGAACTAACCAGAAATGAGCTCTCTAAGGGAAAAAAAAAATCCAGGACCAGACGCTTTTAGAAGTGAATTCTACTAGATGCTTTAAGAACAATTAATTCCAATACTATCAGCTATTTGAAAAAATAGTAAAGAAGGACTCTAACTATATTCCATCTAGGACAATTTTGATATCTAAACAAGGGAGTTCAAAAACAGAAAAATAACATTGTATACCAATTTCCCCAATGAATATTGATGCAGAAATTTTAAATAAAATGCTAGGAAGGAGACTATAGCAATATATCACAAAGATCATACACTTGAACTAGGTAAGATTTATGCCAAGAGTGCATGCCTAATACCGTGTTAAGAAAACTATGAGCTTAATTATCCATATCAATAACAGAAACAACAAAAGCCATATGATTATATCAATAGGTACTTTTGACTGAAAAACAACACCCATTCCTGTTAAAAACATGAAGAAACATAAGAATAAATGAAGTTTTTCTTAAAATGATAAGCACTGGGGCAGGTAGGTGGCGCAGTGGATAGAGCACCGGCCTTGAAGTCGGGAGGACCTGAGTTCAAATCTGGCCTCAGACACATAACACTTACTAGCTGTGTGACCCTGGGCAAGTCACTTAACCCCATTGCCTAACCAAAAAAAATAAAAAGAAAAAAAAAGAAAAGAAAATGATAAGCACTATCTAAAACCAAAAGCAAGCATTATCTGTAATGGGTATAAATCAGACATCTTTCCAATAAGATCGGGCATAAAGCAGGGATGTTATCAATGTTCTTCAGTATTGTACTAGAAATGCCAGCTATGTCAACAAGACAAGAAAAAGAAATTGAAGGAATTAGAATAGGCAGCAAGGTAACAAAACTATCACTTTTTGCAGATGAAGTGATGATATACTTAGAGGACCTGAGAATCAACTAAAAAATTAGTTGAAACAATTAACAACTTTAACAGAGTTGAAGGATATTTTAAAAAATCTACATAATTCATCAACATTTCTATATATTACCAATAAAACCTAGCAGGAAGAGATAGAAAGAGAAATAACTGCAGACAATATAAAATATCTGGGAATCTATCTAACACAACATACACAGAAACTATATGAACACAATTACAAAACACTTTGCTTACAAGTAAAGACAGATCCAAACAGTAGGAGAAATATTGATTGCTCTGGGTGCCAGGAAAAGCTTCCCATAGAAATTCAGCTCTCCCAAAGTATAATAGGCTACCTTAGTTGAGGTTGGCAGGTTTCCTCACAGGAGGTCATGAAGCTGAAAACAAATAACCACTTGACATGTATGTTGTAGTATGGATTCCCTTTGGGTATGGATAATAGCTGAGACCTCTTCCAAACCTGAAATTCTGTGTGACTCTCTGTGTGTAATATGTTCACATTTTAATTTCCACTTTGCTTTCCAGACTCCGTGTCTTTTAGAAAAATACATAACCACTTTGGAAAGATGCTGGTTTGAGTAAAAAAGAAAAAATATTAATTGGTCAAGACAAGGCCAAGACAGTGTTATAAAAATGACAATAATACCTAAATTAATTTACTTTTTGGTTGCCATACCAATCAAACTACCAAAGAATTACTTTATAGAGCTAGAAAAAAAAATAACAATTCATCTGGAAGAACAAAAAGTGAAGACTATCAAGAGAATCAATTTTTTTAAGTGAAGGAAGAGATGGCCTCATAGTAGCATATATTAAATTATACTACAAAACAGTAATCATCAAAAGAATCTAGTACTGGATTAAAAATAGAGTGTTTGATCATTCAAATAGTTTAGGTACACAGTATACAAGAGTAAATGACCACAGTAATCTAGTGTTTAATAAACCCAAGCTTTTGAAGCAAGAACTCACCATTTGACAAAAAATGCTGGGAAAACTGGAAAAAGCAGTCTGGCAGAAACTAAAGACCAACATCTCATACAGTATACCAAGATAAGATCAAAATGGGTACATGATTTATACATAAAGGGTGATATAAAAAATTTAGAGGAGCATGGAGAAAATTACCTATCAGATCTATAGATAAGGGAACAACTTATAATCAAATAAGAGATAGGGTCATAGAAAGTAAAAATTGATAATTTTCTTCTTATATTACATTAAAAAGGTTTTACACAAAGAAAACCAATGTAAGAAAAACTAGAAGGAAAGCAGGAAACTGGGGAAGAAATGTTTTCATCAAGTTTCTCTGCTAAAGGCTTCATTTCTCAAATATATAAGAAACTGAGCCAAATTTATAAAAATAAAAACAATTCCCAAATGATAAATGGTCAAAGGATATGAACAGGCAGTTTTCAGAAGAAGAAATCAAAACTATCAATAGTCACATGGGAAAATGCTCTAAATCATTATTGATTAGAAAAATGCAAATTAAAACAACTCTGAGGTACACCTCACACTCATCAGATTGGCTAACATTACAGAAGAGGAAAAAGACAAATGCTTGAGGACATATGAGAAAATAGCATCTATTGGTGGAGTTGTACACTAGTCTAACCATTCTGGAGAACTATTTGAAGCCCAGAGGGCTATAAAACTATGTACACTCTTTGACCCAGTAATACCACTACTAGCTCTGTATCCCAAGGAGATCAAAGAAAAAGGAAAAAGACCTATATATACAAAAATACTTACAGCAGCTCTTTTTGTGGTGGCAAAGATTTGGAAATGTGTCGATGCGCATTAATTCAGGAATGGCAAAACAAGCTGTGATACATGATTGTAATAGAATACTATTGTGCTATAAGAAATGATGAGCAGGATGGTTTCAGAAAACCCTGGCAAGATTTATATGATCTAATGCAAAGTGAAGTGAGCAAAGCCAGGAGATCATTGTACAGTTTCACAGAGTGAAAATTTTTTAAAGAATTTTTTAAAAGAAAATCATCAATTTTTTAAAATTAGGTACATAGGTACAGTCTGGGAAAAGCTTGGCTAGAATGTAGTTCCTATGGAAAAGAGATATGGGGTTCAATGTTAATTATGAGTCAAAAGTATGACAGCCAAAAAACATTCAAGATTTCATTAAGCAAGGCAGTGTCCTAAATGAGAGAGGTAATCTTGCCATGTTTGGAGTACTGTGTTCTGTTCTCGGTGCTACATCCAGAAGAGGGCAAGAAGAATGCCAGGACGACTAGAAATCATCCTACACAGGAATGGTTTGGAGTTCATGCTATACCAAGATTCATTGAAGGAGCTGAGGGTATTTAACATGAAGGAAAGAAGAATTTAGTAGGACATGATAGCAATCTTTTATTTGAAAGCTTTCATATGGAAAGAGTTCGGATATATTCTGTTTCATCTCTCTGGGCAAAAGTAGGAGCAGTTTGTTGAAGTAGTAGAGAAAGCAGATTTAGGTTTGAATGAAGGATAAACCCATATTAAGACTTAGAATGGTCCAAAAGGGAAGTGGGTTGCCGCCAAAAGTTTTAGGCCATGAGGGCACTTGAGGCCTTCAAACAGAGAAAACATCCTGGAGAGGAGGGGATTTTGGGCCATATATGAATTAGACTTAGATGACTTGTGAAATTCCTTTTATTTTTTTGATCCTGTGTGAATGGGCTTTTCATTTATTTTCAAAACCCTGTGTTCCAGGTGGGCTGAGTTACCTTTTTAAGAGATAAAATTTTGTAGTATCTTTTGTTTTTATACTGCCTAAATTTCCCCACATCCCCACTGCATCTCAAACAAGTATGTCAATGTTACCCTCCTACTCATTAAGTTCCAGCAGCTTTCTGTTACCATTAGGAACAAATATAAAGTCCTCTGTTGGACCTTGAAAGCTCTTTATAACCTATAAAGATAATACTATCTTTGTAATCTTCTTATACTTTACTCCCTTCCATGATCTAAGATCTAGTTGCATTGGCCTCCTAGGGTATGTATGAGGTGCTCAGGGAGATCTAGCTCCTCTGGTGGAAGAGCTTGCTGAGCCCTATTCAGGGCTATTCATCCATCTTTGGTGTCTGTCTTTCATCCAGCTCTCACTTGTGGCTCCAAGAAGCTATATAGCATGCGCAGTGGCTCCACCCCAGTAAAATCATCGTGGCAGATGGGCTAAACCAGGTTGAGGGCCTCAAACCCAACAGTGATTTAGGGGGATGTCTGCCCACGCGTGCGAATACTAGGGGGATGAATGGATGAGAACAATTTGTTTCAAGGGCCGTGAAGACAGCTGAAGCAGGTGCTATGGAGTGCTTAGAGCTTGGTCAAACATCAAAGACACCAAGGTCATCCACTGCAAAAATTCTGACTTTTGTCTTGTCACTGGACTTCAGTGACTCTGGAAGAGAGAATGAGGCTGATGACTTTCTGCAACTCTGCCTGACTTAAATCCAGCTCTTGTGCAAGTCAAGACATTACCTCATGATATCAGTGGTCCTCTTCAAAAGGAAGACAAATAAACAGGAGATAGAAAGAGAAATTCCATTTAAACGTGCTGTAGACATTATAAAATATTTAGGAGTCCACCTCCCAAAACAAACCCAGGATATATGAACACAATTACAAAACACTTTTCACACAAATAAAGTCAGATCTAAATAATTGGAAAAAGATCAGTTGCTCATGGGTAGACCAAGCTAATATAATAAAAATGACAGTTCTACCTAAGCTAATTTACTTATGCAGTACCATACCAATCAGACTACCAAAAAATTATTTTATAGAGTTAGAAAAAATAATAACAAGATTCATTTGGAAGAACAAAAGGTCCAGAATATCAAGGGAACTAATGAAAAGAAATGCAGGGGAAGGTGATCTAGCCATTGCAGATCTTCAATTGTATTATAAAGCAGCAATCATCAAAACTGCTTGGTACTGGCTAAGAAATAGAGTGGTGGATCAGTGGAATAGGTTAAGTATGCACGAGACAGTAGTCAATGACCGTAGTAATCTATTATTTGATAAACCCAAGGACCCCAGCGTCTGGGATAAGAACTTACTCTTTGACAAAAACTGCTGGGAAAACTGAAAAAGAGTATGGCAGAAACTAGGCATAAAATCAAAATCTCACACCATATACCAAAATAAAGTCAAAATGGGTTCATAATTTAGATATAAAGGCTGACACTGTAAGCAAACAGGGAGAGCAAGAAGTAGTTTACCTATCGGATTTATGGAGAACAGAAGAATTCATGACAAAACAGGAGATGGAGAACATTATGAAAAGCAAAATGGATAACTTTGATTACATTAAATTGAAAAGTTTCTGCACAAACAAAGCCAATGCAACCAAGATTAGAAGGAAAGTAGAAAATTGGGAAAGAGTTTTTACAACCAGTCTCTCTGATAAGGGCCTCATTTCTAAAATATATAGAAAATTAAGACAGATTTATAAGAATACAAGTCATTCCCCAATTGATAAATGGTCAAAGGATATGAACAGGCAGTTCTCAGATGAAGAAATTAAAGCCATCTATAGTCATATGAAAAAATGTTCTAAATCACTATTGATTAGAGAAATGAAAATTAAAACAACTCTGAGGTACCACATCACACCTATCAGATTGGCCAACTTGACGAAACAGGAAAATGATAAATGGTGGAGAACATGTGGGAAAATTGGAACACTGATCCATTGTTGGTAGAGTTGTGAAATGATCCAATCATTTTGGAGAGCAATTTGGAACTATGCCCAAAGGGCTATAAAAATGTGCATACCCTTTGACCCAGCAATAGCACTTCTAGGGCTATATCCCAGAGAGATCATACAAATGGGAAAAGGACCCACACGTACAAAAATATTTATAGCAGCTTTTAGTGGTTGCAAAGAATAAGAGAGAATGTTCATCAATTGGGGAATGGCTGAACAAGTTGTGGTGTATGAATGTAATGGAATACTTTTGTGCTATAAGAAATGATAAACAGGCTGACTTGAGAAAAACCTGGAAAGACTTGTATGGTCTGATGCTGAGTGAAGTGAGCAGAACCAGGAGAACATTGTACATGATAACAGCCACATTGTATGATGACTAATATTGATAAACTTAACCCTTCTCAGCAATACAAGGATCTAAGACATCTCCAAAGGCCTCGTGATGGAAAATGCTATCCACAAAGAAGAAAGAACTATGGAGTTTGAATACAGATCAAAGCATACTGTTTGCTATTTTTTTTCTTCTGTTGTGTTTTGTTTCCTCTTTCTGGTGGTTCCTCCTATTGGTTCTAATTCTTACTTACAACATCACTAACTTGCAAATATGTTTAATAGGAATGTTCACGTATAGCCTATGTCAGATTGCGTGCCATCTAGGGGAGGGAGGTGAAGAGGGAGGGGGAGAAAAATTTAAAACTCTAAAACTTATGAAGTGATTGTTGATAATTCAAAATAAATTAATTTTTAAAAAAAAGAGAAAAAAAAGAAAGACGACAACATTGGCCTCCTTAGTATTCCTCACACTTGACACTCTCCTGATCTATTGTTTACCTGCCTTTGCCCTGGCTTGTCCATCATGATTGGAATGCTCTCCTTTACTAACTTCTGCCTCATGGCTTCTCTAGATTCCTTTAAAACACTTAGCTCAAAGCTCACTTTCTTAAGGAGGCCCCACCATCCTTCAGCTAGTGCCTTCCCCTATAAAAGTACTTTCTATCTACTCTGTTTATCTTATGTTATATGTTATATACTGTATTGTATTTGTATGTTGTCTCTCCCAGTAGAACATAGCTTCTTGAAGGCAGAGATTGCTTTTGTCTTTCTTTGTGTCCTCAGCACTTAGCACAATGCTTAGCACTAGTGAGCTATTACTGATTTTTTTGATTAACAGAATGGTTAGACCAATTCATAGCTTTACCAACAGCATCCTCTCATATCCCTTCCAACAATTTTCATTTTCCTTTTTTTTTTTTTTTGTCATCTTTGCCAATGTGAAATCTCAATCTGTATTTGAAATTACTATTGCTGGTTTGTTAGAAAACAGTGATTTGCCTTTTATTTAGGTGATACCAGTGACTTTTAACTGGTCTACTAGGTTAGGAAATAGAAGGAAGAGAAATAGATTTAGGGAGAGCCCTTTTTTGATAATCCACACAGTTGAAGTTCTTCCACTATTTCCAAATATCTCTTATTTCAGGGATTTGAGTACTTTTTTCACCAATACAGATTACAGCCCCTCTGACACTATATTAGTCTTTTTGAGCCAAAAATATTAATCCCAGATAGCCAACAGTCTATTGATGAACCTCTCTGCAGTTAGCCAAGGTACTTCTCAAACAAGCAGACATTCAGTCCATAACCAGATCAATACTGTAAGCTTTTCCAGATTATTAGGACCCAATACAGCATGCACTTCATTGGGATAGCTTTCAAGAATGCAGGATCACCTTGAAGGGATCAAAGAAGGATTTTAGTGGAAGCCTTATACAAAATAAGTTTAAGATAGTAATGATGACAGAATCTTAGGGGAAATCTCAGAAGGACTTTGTGGCGTGGTGGCAAGATCTCTAGAATTGGAGTCAGAAAACATGATTTTAAATCATGGCTCTGTATGACCATAAGGAAGTAACTTGATTATCCCAGGGCCTCAGTTTCTTCATGTAACTTTCTGTGATTTTGTAGTAAGATCAATCATTACATGTAAAGACTAGATTCTTCATAAGAACAGGGCAGGTGAAATAATGAATGGGTTTGAGAATTGAATGACTCCTTAAAAATGTGTTAAGTATCACAAATAGCAAGAAATTTTGTCTGCTGAGAAATTAATTATTCTGTTTTCTTTGATTGTGTCCCTCCTTCAGGAGACCTTTCTTAATGATATGATGAAGGAAAGCATACATTTTTACCTATTATCTGAAAATATCCCATCTTACTTTTCATAATGAGATTGAATTTTTATATTTCTCCTGTTCTGTGTCCTAAATTGAGTATGTGCCATGTGTTAAATCATAAGAGTCTAAAATTCTTCTCTGTATCTATCCCTATCATATAAACACAATAGATATATATCATACTAATACTTACTAATGATGATACTTTTTAAAACCTCATTATTTGATGCTATTTATATAGTGCTGGTCTTACAATATTTTTAATTTTAGATCCATATAATTATTCCTATAAGAATTTTTTTTCTTCTGACCTATAGCTGGGACAATAGATTACAAAGCATCTGGTCTTCCTTATTTTTTTCTTTTGTCTAGATTTATTATTTCATCAGTGTAAAGAATTTATCGTGTAGAAATTCCCCCTACTCATGCAGCTAAAAATCTTTTTTGTAACTTATTAAAATCCTCTGGCATTTATATAGATATTTAAGGTTTGCAATATGTTTTATATGTTAACTCTTGTGATTCTCATAACAGCATTATAGAGTAGGTGCTATTATCTTCCTCATTTTACAGATGAGAAATCTAAGGCTGAGAGAGGTTAAGTGACTTGCCCAGGGTTACACAGCTTGAGAGTATCTGAAACAGAATTTGAATTCAGGTTTCCCTGTTTCCAAGTCCTGTACTGTATCTGTTGCCCTACCTAGCTGCCTTGAAAAAAAAATATCTTTAAAGAATTTTCTGAGAAAGTGAGCCTTAAGTCATTTGACCATGGTCACCCAGCTAATATATGTCAGAAACAAGATTTTCACGTAGGTCTTCTTAACTGCACAACCAGCTTATCCTCCATCCACTATGCCTCTGTGCCAGTTGTAAAATTGGTCTCACGTATGCACGAAGCATGCATGCTTCACAGAAAATTATGCTGTGAAATGGAAGTGATCCTCATTCACAGAACTAGATGTTTTGTGCTTATAAGGATAGCAATAATTCCCAGCAAAATAGCGCTGGATCATAAAATCATAGATTTAGAGCTAGAAGAGCCCTGAGAACCCATCTTTTACCAGACCATTTTGCACGGCAAAGTGATCTCCTCAATAGTGTGTAATGGAGTCTCTCCATCAGGAAAAGGGGGTTTTATGCTTTTGGAGAGAACCAACTTCAGATGTGTGATGTCTCTCCCTTCTGCCTGAGGCATATGTCTTCCCATACACATAATTACTGCTGTTCCTGAACAATTCAGATACATAAGCCCCATTCAACTTTGAGAAGGGATTTTCTTCATTTTCCTGTATAAATCAGGACTTAAAAACCTGACCAGACATTCTTAGATCAAGAAAGTAAGAGTTCATTGCATCTTCTGAAAGCAGCTGCAAAGACTTGTGATTGTTGCCAACAGGGTCTTGCTCAGGAAGGTGGGTCAAGTGTCTAATGCTGGTCTTTTTTATCTGCTCCTTTTTTCCCCTGACCCTGTGCACTCACCCAGAAATTGCAGTGCCCTTTTTACTTGTTTCCTGGATAAGTGCTCAACATCCTTTGGAGGATGTTACCACATTTCCTGACCTATAATAACACCTTGGACCATTGGCACATGTGGTTAGTTAAGCTTTTAAATGGCTGTGTCTTTTTTCCCTCCATAAATTGTAAACCCTTTGAGGGTCATAGTATTTAATAATGATAACAACAACTCATTTTAAGGTCTACAAAGCACTTTATGTATATTTTCATCTTTGGTTCCCTTGATAACCCAGGGAAGTTAAATGCCACAGGTGTCGTCCTTATTCTACAAAGGAGGAAAACTGAGGCTTTCGAGAAGTCACATGACTTACTCACACTCCCACTTCCCCGAAGATTGGAGTACAGTATCTGGAACTTGGCCTCCTGTAACCCCAAGTCCAGCACTTTTCCATTAAGTACTGTGCCTGGGCTAGCATTTCATGGTACGCCCTCCATTGGATCTCTTTGGAGCACAGAGAATGCTTGATAAATAGTTGTTGTTTAATGAATTGATCATTTCCTAAAAGTTTTTTTTTTCTTTTACAGACTAGGACTGACAGATACCTACCAATGGTAAGAATGTGGCTGCTACTTGTTACAAAACTTTCAGTGGTTCCCTATTACCTGCTTGGGATAATTTACCACCCCATCTTGACTGCTTTACTTCATATTACTCTTTTCCCACACACTCTCTGCTTCAGCCAGCTGACCTACTTTTTGCCTTTCAAACATAACACTATTTTCCCACCTTCTTGCATTTGCTCAAAATATTCCCTTTACCTAGAATATGCTCCCTCTCCTTTTTTATTCTTTTTAATTCTTGCCCAACTAAGCAATAGCCAAATAGCTCTCAAATGTTCTTGTGTAATATTGTTCATTATAATTATCTATGTTGATGTCTTATTCCCCTGCTGGATTGTAAGCTACGTGAGATCAGAGACCCTGTCTGATCTAAACTTTGTGTCCTGCCCCAACCCCCAGCACCTCATAGTTGGTGCTTAATAGGTTTTTTGAATGAATGAATACTTTGGAAGTTATTTTTCACTGATTGTAGATATCAGGAGTCAATTTTTCCAAGTTTGAAGTAATTAGCTCCAGAGCACTCAAGTACCTCAGGGAAAAATATTTCCTTCTCTCTAGTTTTGACTTTGGTATAACAATTCTTCCCTTCAAATAATGTAAATAAATGCAAAATATTCTTTGTAAATTTACATAATATGATTCTTTCAGAACTTGGTGTATTCTATCAACAATCTCTTGAATCCTCCAGATGTCCCTATGCATGAAAGGGCAAGAACAAATGATATTGCTACCCTTCATCTAGAGAAGAGCAAGGTTCTAGAAATGGGAATAAAATAGGGTTGGTAAAATTCTGAATCCCAACTCTGTACTTTAGCCCACTCTGTACTGTAGCCATGGAATTACAGGACAGTGACCGTTAAAGATCATCTAGATTATTCCCCTTCACCTCATTTTACAAATTAGGAGAATGAGACTGAGAAAGGTTTAAGTGTCTTACCCAAGGTCTCACAGGTAGTCAGTAGCAGACCCCAGTATAGAATCTAAGTCTCCTGACTTAAAATACATATTATTTCCAGCATACCGCTCCACCCCCACCTTGCAGTAATAGTCATTCTGTTCATTGTCTTCAGCCATGCATATTGTTCCCCTTTAAGCAAACTAGATTCCTTCATCTCATGATATTTATTATCTATAGAGACCTTAACTCTTCATAGATAAAGTTCCATGTAAGACAGTTTGCATTATTGGTCAAGTTTACCATTTTCCTAATCTATTTTGATTATTTAGATAATTTTCTGTTTTTAATTGAAATTACAAACCATTAATACTTCCAAGTACTAGCATTTCTTATTTGATTCCTCTGACAAGATTTTAGTTTAGCTATTGCTCCACCAAAATAGGAGTAGCCAGTCCAGGTGTCTAAGAATTTGTTCACTTCCTCATTGCCCGACATACGCAAATGAAAAATTTCACAACATCACTTCTGTAATCTGGCTACCCTGGAAAAGACCATGACAACTGATAATCAACTATAAATTCATAAAGCAGCTTTTGTTTTGTCTCAGAAATGTATTTTCCATTTGTCAGAGGCAAGGAAAACCAAGATCTCATCCCTGCAACATTCTTTTGAATCAGAATTCCAAAGAATAGATATTTGTGTAGCATGATTGGCATGTTTTAGCCCCCTGGGAAGGTGACAGTTTGAGTCATGTAAAGCTGAGGTAAGGTGGGAACATTAGACAATGGGAGCTGCGTCTACATTCTGCTAAGCTCAGGTCTTAGATGGCCATCTCATATCTTCTAGCCAACTGTTTGTGGGTGGGTGCTTATGTATGCTCTCTGTAATTCATCTCCTTTTCTTTACTAAACTGGAATATGTCCTGTCAGCCTGGCTTGTTGAACTTGAGGTCAGTTCAATCACCACATAGCTCATTGCCCTTGGGCTCAACATAAGCAAAGAATTCTTAAATGAACAAATTAGGCCGCAGGGAAGAGCTGGCTGAACTGTTTAAATCTTACCTTAGTAAATGGGCATCCAGTTTTCAGTGGTGTTACCTAGATTAGCTTCACACTTCATTTGTGATTCATTGTTAGTATTTCAAAAATTATATTCTCCCCACCCAAAAAAGTCCTTGCTTACTTATTTATAGTCACATAAAATCATAGCATTAAGGGACCTCAGAAGCCACTTGAACAAGAATCCCTTCTATAGGCTTCCTAACAAATGCTCCTATGTGTTTATCTGTTTAAAGAACTCACTTCTGCACAGTGTAGCCCATTCCACTTTAGTACAGCTCTGATTGTGAGGAAGTTTGTCCTTACATTCAACCAAAATTGAGCTTGGGCTCAGTGCTAAACGTGAGGACAAAATGCCTTCTTTTTTAATGGTTCATTTTAATGTTGACACAACAAATACTTCACAGCGAATTATATCCCCCCCCAAAGATAGTTAAGCCAAACCACCTAATAGCACCATTGAGACTGCTCCTATGGTACTCTCCATTTTTGTATCATACCTTTTGTTAGCAGAAAAGGAGAAGGTGTGCTTTATTTGAAATCATTTTTAACCAGTCATTTTCGTTTTTATTAGTCATTCCTATGAGAGTGGCCAGGAAGAAATATGAAGAACAGGACCCAGGCCTCACCCTGAAGGAACTCATGACTACTAACTATAGTGTCTAAATGAGCTTCAGAACTTTCAATTTTGTCTAGTAGTGCCAAAAGTTCCATTACTCAATATTTTACCCTATATTTTATGTCAGAATTTCCTCTTTGTGTTGTGTATATTCTCTTCTTAGCTCTACCATACATACTGCAGTGCTTCAGGGACCTGTGATTTCTTTGGTTTGGGTACTGCCTTCACAGATGCAAATAGCAGCCCCTATAAACATTAGCAAGCTTTGATGAGTTGTGGCAGACTCTCTCTCTTGCACTAGGCTTCCAAAATCCTGTCTTCTTAGTCTTCTCCTCGCCCCCACCACCCAAACAGTCCTTCCCCCTCACCCTTTGTATAGACATGATCCACTGATGTGTATATAGTGTTTAGTGGGAGTTGGGCACAGTATGTAATAGTGCCCAGCCCTGGCCCATCTACCATCAACCCTGACCTCTGCCTAAGACCAGAGGGCAAACCTCAGTCTCTGTCCATCTCTATCGGGCTCCTTCCTGCCACCCCAGTCCTGGAATTTCTTCCAAATGGGTGTTTGGCCAATGGGAGTGGGATAGTTTCTTCTTTGAGCTTCATCTCTGGCATCCTAGACTTGCAGCGAAGGGATGTGTGGTATGAGTGTGAATGGGTTGATAGCCTGACAGGAGGCCCCAGCCCCTACTTCTGATATCTCTCTTGGAGCTTCTGAGAAGATGAGTCCAGTGACCCAAACGTAGGCAAAGTACGGAGCTGGCAGGGACACAGATGGAGCTGGGGTTGAAGGATGCTCTCCGGTTCATTCTCTGGGCCCTGCTGCTACTTAACCTGTTCTTCATCCAGAGGGTCCCAGCAGTTTTTGCCTTATGCTTTTTCTCACAGAGTTGTGAGTGGGAGAGAACACCCTTCAGCTATTCTAGGGTAAGCCCTCCGTTGTACAGATGAAAGAACTGGGGCCCAGAGGTAAAATGGCTTGCCCTAGATCTCACAAAGAGTGGTAGAGCTACCACTAGAGCCAGGGCGTTTGTTCATACCATCCTTTAGTTCTGGGGTAGCTGTTGGGGGTGGAAGATATGGCCCTCCCCTTGTCCTCTCCATCAGGATGGTTAAAGTTGAATCGCCCATCAGGACCTCCCTTCCCTGCTCCTAGGAGCAGGAAACTTCTGGCTAAGCTTGTAACACCAAGTGCCTTATGAGGGAGGTGGGAACTTGAGGGACAGTGTTCTTGACTTAGGCCCAGCACAACGGTCAGAAAAGGGCTTCTGTATGTGATCCTTCTGGAGTTTTGAGCACCACACCGAGTTGTAACAGGAAATACAATAAAATTCTGTGTTAGAAAAAACAACAAAAACATCACAACTTCGTTGACTTGTAGCCAAAAAATATTTTCACTTGGTAGCCACCTCTCTCATGATGACTCTTTTTGAATGAACATGGCTGGGCTGGGCCTTGGACAGATGATCAGTTCATCACCAGATCTTTCAAGCTTGATAGGACCTAGCAAAGCTTGTAAGTCCACTGGCACAGCCTTTGAAAGCCCAAGATTACCTCTACTTCATGATGATGCATCAGATTAGAACTTTAGAGGAGTTCTCCTCTTTAAAAAAAGAACAAAACAAACATTAATTAGTCCTCTTCTATGGCTTGTGTACTAGAGAGTAAGCTATCTAGTGAGGCTCTCCATGCTCAGGGTTTTCATAAGAAAATAATGTCTCCTCTCTGCACTTAGTCCATTACCCCACTCATATATTCAGTGAACCCCATAGAGTAGCTGAGAGCAGAGCCCAAGACAAAGCCAGAGTTGCATTTTACACTTGGCATTCTCCTATGGAGAAGCATTCTCCTGTTTCATAGCCAGCAGTTTCACAGACTGCCAGTTTCCAAAAATGTTTCTTTGCTTACATTACACTTTTGAGCAGAGGATTGTGAGATGGTACTGAGAGGTGATCTCTCCACAACCCTGCAGGGTTCATTGCCTTTATAAAATATAATACTTCTGCAGTATATTAGCCGAACCCTTTTGTACTCATTTCAGCATTGAACTATGTGACCCTGGAGATGAAAAGAATATTATTACTAGTATTCACAAGTCTGAGAAGGGAGTTAATTTAAAAGAAAAGTAATTTCAAAATTTTTGCATCTCCTGCCACAAAAATTATAAGTGTTGCAGTGGCCAAAGTGAAAACTTGAATGGGGGATGGAAGGATCTGCCGGTGTTTGTCTGGGCAACCTCTGTTTCCTCCATCTGTCTCTCTGGGGAAAAAAATTCATCTACCACAATTACATGAAGAATAACAGATGATTGCAACGAATTTTTCCAAACATAAAGTGCTGAATCATAACAGCCGATATCATGAAACATTTATAGATGATATTTCTCTGTTGTTTCAAAAACAGGTATTTGGATCTTCGTCGATTTGGTTCTGTGCCGCATGGAGGCTTTGGGATGGGATTTGAACGGTATCTACAGTGCATCTTGGGAGTCGACAACATCAAAGATGTTATCCCTTTTCCAAGGTTTTCTCATTCATGTCTTTTATAGCAAAATTTTTAAATAGTATATAAAACTCATGCATGCAAGAACATGCCAATTTGAATTTTTTAAATACTGGTGAAAATTCTTGCCATAAAATTTGAAATGTGCAGAGAAGAAGAAATTAATATTTGGAGGAAGTCTTTGGACCTTTATGCACAAGAAAACCTCCTACAAAATCTTGTTGGACAAGGATGCCAAACAAGGTTCTGTCTTAAAGGGAAGAAGAAACAGAAGCAAAAAATATATACCCTCTGGCTGTGAAAGACAGGATGTTAGGATGGGTTTTTTCTTAATCATCAGACCACTGCCAAAAGGTGGCTGGTATGTAAGAAAGCCCTGATTGTTTGTTTTGCTTACCATGTAACTCCTGATAGATGTCTACCATTTCTAAATGCAATATCAAACATCCATCCCTGTACTAGGCCTTGTGTAAACTAGGATTAAATTGGTTCTAATGAAATTGTAATTCATAATTGAAATAACCTTTCTACTAAGCAAAAAATGAAGTTAAATAATTTATGCATATAATTCTTTTTTTTTTTATTGTAAAAACAGAACATTGTAGGGAAACCTGGTAAATGTTACCACTGTAGCTTGGCTATGTTAATTCTGGCAACAGTGTATTTCAGAATACGTGGTCAGCTTTTTCTATTCTAAATACTTTAAGAATTGTTCATATAATCCTAATAATGCAATAAAATGGGTTTTTCATGGATGTTCTGGGGGGAAAATGCTGAAAATCTGTGTGTCTGATTCTCTCCAGCTCTACCCAAATTCCCATCATACCTAAATTTGGAAAAAGGACTCCTCTGAGGCAGTAGCATGCTATTCCCATGGAGATGGAACTAAACCTAGACATTGGCAAGAGCCACAAAGCAAATTACTTTTTGTGGGCTTTCCACCAGTGCTCACTAATTCAGTTCAACAAAGATTTGTTAAGATTAGATAAGACAGAGCTCAAAGTACAGTAATGGGATAGGACACATACACTAATAACTGTCATACAAAATAATGAGTACATGAGAGATACAGAGTGCTAAGTAAGGATATTAATGGAGTCTCAAAAGTTGGAACTGGAACCACGGATTTCTCTCAAGAGCTGTATACACGTGTGTGATAAAGTCAAGCTGATTTGTTAACCAACCTTCCTCATTCCTTCCCTTTGCCTCCAAATTTAAGAGAATCATTTAGTCTCTGCCATTCAGTCTTCTCCATTTTCTTATCCTTAATCCCTTGAATTCTGCATTCTTCATCACAAATTACTATCTCAAGAAGTCACTAGTGGCTACCCATTCTGTGGTCTTTTCTCAGCCCTTATCCACCTTAAAATGTGGTGTAGTGAAAAAGAGTGCTGAGCTTGTGGTCTAAAAACCTATATTGGCATCCAGGCTTCACTGCTTGCTCACCTGTGTGACCTGAGACAAGGCTCTTCACCTTTTTGGACCAGTTTGCTCATGTAAAATGAGGGAGTTGGGGATTAGGTGATTTTTATGTTCTCTTCCATCTCTAAATCCTTTGTACCTTTCCTGTCAATTCCCATCACCTTCACCCCCTAGTTTGTGTCTGCCATTTCTGCTTACCTTGACAATTACAGTAATGTCCTAATCGACCTTCTCACTTCCAATCTATCTCTTTTCCAGGCTCTCCTGCACACACTACATGTCTTCTAAAAGAAAAGCCAAAGCCAAAGTCTCATCCCTCTTGCTCAAATGTTTCTTCATTGCCCACAGAATGAAATTCAAATGCATTATTCTGGCACTCAAAAGCCCCAGCCTATCTTTCCAACTTTATTTCATCCCACTCCCCTAAGCATTTCCTTCCCTGAAGTAAAACTGATGACTTTCTTTTCTTCAAAACGTATGCCATGCCCTGCAGCCTCTACACTATTGTTAATGCCATTTTCTTACCTACAATGTCATCTACCTGCTTCATCTGTCAGAATCCTACCCCCCATTCACCGTCACACTCAAGTGGTACTTAACTCCACCTAGACTTTACTGATCCCCATTATTAGATGTAACTTCTGCCTCCTCTAGACAGTTTCTTACTTCCTTTATGATTATCCTCCGTAGTGTAATGCTTAATCAATTAGCATTTATTCATGCCATACTAGTTGCCAAGCACTGTACTGTATACTAAACAGTATGGATACAGAGATAAAAGCGAGGCACTCCCTGCCCACAAGAAGCTTACACTGTAACAGGGGAAGCAACATGAATATATTTAAGGGAGGCCCTTTTGTGTACAACCAGAAAAAGCTTATTCCAGGCTTGATTAAGTGGAAGGTAATGGTCTCAAGATTCCCTTTTGACCTTCTCTCCCTTGCAACAGAATGCAACAAAAATCAGCTTATCTTTATCTGGAGACAAAACCCCTTATAAAAGTACACACCAGACAAAGAAGGCTCAAATTGCATGGGAGACTCCTATGGGGAGTGATGCCAGGTAGCAGTGAGGCCGGGGGTGAGATGGGGGAGCAAACACAGGATGACATCACCATGTTCCATTATGCAGTAAATAGGTGTATCCCAGTGAACAGCAGTTCTTTTTCGGTTCTTTTTCACTCTTCAAGTGGGTCCATGAACTAAACAAGTCTCCAGCTACTCATGATTGTGTTTAGATGGGGGTAAAAGCACCCTTCCATGTCATCAGCTCATGACATTACCCCACTGCCTTACCCCCTCTCCTCTCCAAAGAGAGCAAAACAAAAGTTCCCGGCCTTCCCTCGTCCTTTAAGTCTTCTGCCTCCAGTGATCCTTCAGCCCTTGCTTCTAGCTTAGAAAAAGATGTACTTCCACCATTCTTCTGGATGATAAGGGGCTACATGAGTACATAAAAATGTATTGAAAATGAATGCAGCATAGTATTTTGAGGGAGGGCCTAGCAACTGGGAGGATCAGGCTCTCGATCTGAGTCTTGAAAGAGGCCTGGAAGGCAGAGATGAAAAGGGAGATCATTCCAGGTAGGAGAGGACCTGAACTAGAAAGGTAGTGAATAGAAAGGTGATAGAAACAGTACAGGGTGTTGCCTTATTTTGAAAGCTATAGCTTTTCAACTATTGAAGCTCAAAATTACACACAAACTTTGGGGACATTCTATATTTGACAGCTGATTGGATATGTGGGGTATTATGGTGAGGCATCCAAGTGTGACTCTGGTGTTGTGAGCCCAGCTGACTAGGAGGATGGTGGACCCCTCATTAGTAATAGGGAAGTTTGGAAGAACACATGATGAGTGCCATTTTGGAAATGCTGAGTTTGAGATACCGACAACATTCAATAATGTTCAATTGGGAGTATATATCTACACAATCTATTCTTGAGCAATTTTCTTGTTTAAAATGTTATCTTGCAACTTAAAATTGGCACTTCATTTTTTTTCTTTAACCATACCCACCCATTTTAATTAAACTGAAGTTCCATACACCATAATCACCAAACTGAATGGTGAAGTATACCAAGACAAAATAGAAGTCAACATGAAGACCAGTGCAGTTGAACAACAAACATTAAGTGTCTGCGGTGTACAGGGCAATGGGCAGGCAAAGATAATACAACATTTTTTAAAGTACCTCATATGTCTTCAGGTACTGGGGTAATGTAAAGTTTAGATACGCTACTGTTCCTGCCCTCATACAGTTTATTGTCTATTGGGGGAGAGATTGTCTACCGGGAGATTTTCTGTAAAATAACTAATTTCATTAGGTACACACATGCACACACACAAAACTGCTATGAATGATCCCTTGTAGATTAAAGATACCCCATGAGTCTTTGCGGGTCATTTTTTAGAAAGTTAAGAATTTGTTCAGTATTTATTGAGCACCTCTGAGGTACTTTCACAGCTGTCGTCTTGACTTTGTAGAACAAGGGTAAGGATCAGCAAGAAGTATCTGTTTTCCCAGTTCATAATCTCCCCTGCATACGTAGTGGAACCCCTGACTCACAATACCTGGAAAAGAAAGTTTTCACTGGCCCTACCGGCACAACTATGTGCTGGCACTTTGTCAGGAGAGCACTGGGTTCAAATCCTGCCTCAGACATTTACTATCTAGGCGACCTGGGGCAAGTCACTTAGTCTCTAAGCCTCAGTTTTCTCATCTGTAAAATGGAGATGGATTTTATGGCCTCCAAAGTTCCTTCCCACTCTCAGTTTTTGATCCTACAATGTGCCATTTTGATGCCAGTGTGTAGTACTGTGCCTTTAAAAATGACTGACCAAGCTTGAAACTGGATTCTAATAAATAAGAAAAGTAACTCCCCAGCTAGCTGCGGGACCTTCGGGCAGAGGCTTCCAAATTATGGGTTCTGACACAGTAACGAAGAAGGGTAGGAAGCGTTGTCCAAGGTTCGGGGACTTGTTAAATGAAAATAAAATTCAAATCAAAGACAATAGGAATGAGACTAATATAATAAAGTTGCTCCAACTAACACTGGAGTATGATGTTGTATAGAGTTGTACACATTTATGGGAAATGATGTCAAATTGAATCTGTGCTATCGCATTTTGATGCTGGTGCAGACTGACACCCACACCTTCATTTAGCAGAGGCTTATCGATTCAGACAAATTTATTATCACCTTGCATGATTCATTTGAATGTGAAGTGCCTAAATTTAAAGTTAAGTAATCTGAAACATCTCGCATTTGTCAACATCATTTTGGTAAGTATAAGATAATAAGGTGGTTTCAAAAAAACTGCAACTTCTTAAAAATTGAAATAATTCAAGAAGAGTTATAGGTAATCATTTGAAATTCTTAACAATTAAATTTAACTTTCCCTTAAATTTTGATTATCTCTTATTTTTTAATGAAATCATATGCCTTCATGATACCTAAGTACCTAATTGTCTTGAAGAGAAAATCTAAAACTAATATAAGCAAAGAAAAGAGAGAATAATAGTGTAAACACAAACACAAAGTAAAAAGAACAAATCTAGAAAATATAATCCATCATATTTATCATTGGCATTTGCGAATACTGTTATTGGTAGTAGGAAAAAAAACACTGTTGGCTTTGTAAGAATGCTTTAGCTGCCAATAACATGAAACCTAATCAACTGAACTGACTTATTAAAAGTTTATATGATGGATGCCCCCCAAAAAACAATAATTTTTCCAGGAAAATTTGATTCTTTTTAAAAAGTAGCAAGATAGTTTTTCAATAACCTTGTCTTCAGCATAAATTGTTTGTATTGTATAGAGTTGTTGTTGAGTCCTATCTGACCGTGACCCCGTTTTGGAGTTTTCTTGGCAAAGATACTGAAGTGGTTTGCCATTTCCTTCTACAGCTCATTTTACAACTGAGGAAACTGCAGCAAACAGAGTTAAATGACTTCCCCAAGGTCACACAGCTAGTAAATGTCTGAGGCCAGATTTGAACTTAGGTCTTCCTGATTCCATGCCTAGTGCTCTATCCACTGCACCATTAGCTGCTTATCATGTAAGGTTACAGGATTACCAAGTCCTGTGCAATATGAGAGATATTGGTATTACTCATCTACAGCTATTGATACGGTCAAAACAATACCTAGCAAATCCTATGCCAAACAGCTTCAAATCGAACTTGCAGGTAATATGATGGGAGAAGAATTATCTATATGTCTGAAGACATTAGCAATTAACTAATTGAGAAACTAAGATCTTAATTTACATCACAAGTAGATGAAGTAGCAGATACAGTTAAAGATGTTTATTTAATGAGTATGAAACGTTCCAACTCACGTTCTATTGATAACAATGCCACATCAAGAGAAATGTTCAATATAATTGACAGGTTTTTTTTTTTTTTGGAGCTACATAGTTTGTCAAGTTTTATGAGAATAATCAATCAACTTTACAAAAAAAGTCTATTAAAACCCTTTACAAAATGGTGTGACAACATTGAGACAGAGCACAAAGGACCTTTATGTTATTTGGAAACATGCTGTTTTTGTTATACTAAAGTAATTCAAAGAATGTTTGAGCTAAAATAATTTGACACTTTTCTTAGTGTTAATAATAAAGATGAAATTAATTTATTGTATAACACGTTCCCTCCTGAAACTTGTGTATTTAGGGAGGTGATTTTTTTTTTCTTTTTGGTGAGGCAGTTGGGTTTAAGTGACTTGCCCAGGGTCACACAGCTAGTAAGTGTCAAGTGTCTGAGGCCAAATTTGAACTCAGGTCCTCCTGACTCCAAGGCTGGAACTCTATCCACTGTGCCAGCTAGCTGCCCCTAGGGAGGTGATTTTTAAACTCAGTGTTCTAAATCAAGGTAAAAGCTTCAAATTCATACTCTGATCAAGAAAGAAGAAAAAGTGCATTTAAGAAAAAATTACAGCTTTGGATAGCAAATTTGCAAAATAATATTTTTAGATATTTCCTAATTTTTAAAGTAACTGCTGCACAAATGAAAAAGACTGAAGTGAAAGCTTTCTTATTCAGTCACATGACCAATCACAGAAGCAGTTCTCATTTTATTTTAAACACCAAAATGTTTCTAAATATGAATGAATAAGGAATACATTTGCCATAGACAATATGATATATTAAGCCTTATTCCATCACAATTCCATCACAGTTCATAAATTGTGTTGTGTACATTGAAACAAGTATTTGAACCTGAATATCATTATGGGTGATGAAAAAGTGCTGTATTTATCAAATAGTACAAATTTTATAACCATGTAGTTCCCCATTTATGGGAAGCAGTTTTCTTCTGTCTCTGTTATAAAGATGATCTTGATTAAAGGTTGAAAAACACCAGATTTTGAGAAACTTGATTCTGAAAAACCAGCCCAACCAACACATTAAAACTATTATCATATGCTATTTGTGTCATTTATAAATATGAAAGTTAGAAAGGAATTTATCATTAATCATTTTAACAGTATTGTATGTTTGATGTTGATAAAATTGTAATAGATTATCTTCTTTACAACATGTCAGCTAATAAAAGAATCATATAGATTATTTCATAAAAAAATGGGAGGCATACTTTTTTTTAAAAGAGAGGTGTTGTTAAATCAAGTTTGGAAACCACTGTCTCAGGAAGGAAGAAAACAAATATTTGTTAAGTGCCAAACTATGTGCCAGACCGTGCTAAGCACTTTAAAAATATTACTTCATATGATCCTCATGACAACCCTGGTAGAGAGTTACCACTATTGTCCCATTTTATAGTTGAGGAAACTGAGGCAAAGAGTTATTATAGGGTTGTTTCTGTGTGTCTCACTTTCTTCTGCAAAATGAAGATTTTGAACTCTAATTCCTAGGATTGCTTCCAGTTCTAATAGTCTATTGATTTTATGCTGTCCTGGCCTTTTTTGAGAATAGACCACAACTTTGGAGGAATGGTATTACTACAAAATTTTTATCAAATGCACTTTGGGTAGAGATACAGGGTATTATTCTGCCAGTCAGATAATGTATAGGGTGACCAGTTTCTAAAGGGAATAAATCAGCTTCTGCTAATATGTCATAGGACCATAGATTTTGATCTGGAAGCAACCTTAGAAGCCATGCAGCCCAACCCCTTCATTTTACAGATGAGGAAACAGACACAGGGTGTTTGTGACCTGCTAAGGCTGTGCAGGTAAGTAAGTGCAAGAGATGAGATTTGAACCCAGGTCCTCTGACAAAATTTCTAGCCAGAACCTGAGAAAGATCACTCTTGCCACCAAATAATAATGGCTCATATTCCCATGTCATTTTACAAAAGCACTTTCCTCACAACAATGCTAAGGATAAGTAATGCAAGTATCACTGTGTTCTTTTTACTGAGACAAATAGCCTCAGACAGCTTGACTTAACCAGGGCTTTTGCACAGTGCTTGACACATAGTAGACTCCAAATAGATTCTTGTTGACTTATTTGCCCGTAGCCACATAGATGTCAAAGTTAGTACTTGAACCCAGATTTTCTGTCTCTAACACTCAGACACTGTAGCATGTTCCCAAAATGTAATAATGATGATGATAGCTAGCATTTATATAGCACTACATGGTTTGCAAAGTATTTTACAAATATTATTTCATTTTATCATGAGAGGTAGGTGCTATTATAATCTCCATTTTTCAGATGATGAAACTGAGACAGAACAGATTAAGCAACTTAACCAAGGACAGGTAGCTAGGAAATGTTTGAAGCTAGATTTGAACTCAGGTCTTCCTGATTCCATTTGCAGCACTATGTTGTGCCACCTAATGGCAAAATTCAAATTAAAGAAGTCCTTTTCACATGGATCTATCCTTTGCCTCTTTGCACACCTCAAAAAAGAGACATCCCATTTTGCTATCTCACTGGCTTCATGTTGTCAATTTTAATTGCAAAAATTATCCCCTTTTTTTCTTCCTCCTCTCCCAATCCAAGGACTCTACTCTGACCATGCAGAATTACCTTCCACACAGTGGTAAAAGAACTGCCTGACCTTTTAGCTCGTTCAGCAAGGACCTGTCAGACGCCTCTCCCACATTCTACACGCTGCTTAGAAGAATCTTTTATCCTCATCAGTTTAAATGCTCCCTCCGTTGTGCAGATCACAATCTTATCACCTTGTTCTGTGTGATTCTCTCTCCTCCATGACTTTCCATAGAGAATCTAGTTAATCCACCGAAGGCCTTACCCTGTATGGTTGTTTTATTTTCTGGAGAAGAGCAAATGTAGCCTTCAGGCAATTCACCTATTCTCTCACATTCTCTTATGATCACTTTTCCAGACTTGCAGTGTCTTTAATGATGATTTGTACACCACTCCCGTGCAAGCCGTTAATATCTGAAGTTCCACAGAAATATTCATATTTTTGATTTGCACATAATAAAACATGACAAAAATGTAGGTATTAAAAATCCATCAGATCCTCAATCTCAATCTACCTTTAGATTTTGAAAGCACCTCTGCTTACTATAGTCAAGGGTTGTTAACCTGGACTATGAACTTTACACATATATTGATAACTATATTTCAATATGATTAGTTTCCTTTGTACTTCAATGTATTTTATGCATTTAAAAACATGATTCTGAGAAGGGGGCCATAAGCTACCCCAGACTAACTCCCAGAGGGGTCCATGACACAAAATAGGTTAAGAATTCCCTGCAATAGAGCAAAGATACCTGGCTACATTGCTGCCATTTAAAAAGGCCTTTTAAACAATGTTCTTAAAATCCTAACTGCTTAGTAAGACTGAACCGGTAAAAAAACATGCACTGTTTCTTTTGGCTTCTAATCAGTGTTTATATGTAGGCTGAAATCTGAAATATGCTCTGTAAATAATATGTGAGAGAAAGGGGTGGGGTTTGATTGTGAATTCCTCACAACTCTTAATCGAATGAAGAGATGAAAAGAAATGCTGTTTAGAAGTCATTTAGAAAGCAATCAACTTTCCACGAAACCATCCTGTAAGAATGAAAAAGCATTGAACTATGGCATTTAACACTGTACTCATAGAGACTCAGCATTTCACCATGGCCAGTGTAATGCTGGGCTTGCAAGCATGGGGTAACATGGGTAGGTGTTGCAATACCATGGGTCCTTGCTCAGGCATCCAGACACCTGATCCATCATCTGTCTTGGAATCTACATGGCATTTCTAAATGTATTATTAATACACTTCACTGTAGGATCCTTGAGAGTGGAACGAGGAGTTTAAATGTTTTCTTATGTCCTTTGTTAATACATTTATTGAATATAATCTATGTACTGAGTACTGGGGCTAGGCCCTGAGTGAGGTACAAAGTTTAGAAAAATTTAGATGTTTTACAGTGAGATAGCCAAATGGGATGTCTCTTTTTTGAAGTGTGCAAAGGTTTTTTTAAGGTTTATAATCCTTTAGCTATATTATCTCATTTGAGCCTTACAATAACCCTGTGAGATTGTAAGTAATACAGATATCATCATCCCCATTTTATAGAGGAAGAATCTGAGGCTTAGAAGGTGAAGTGACTTGGCCATGGTCACACAGCCAGTATCTGCCTTGATATACAGCAGAATATCAGAGTATATGGATGTTCAAGGAGTACTAGCCCCTTACCAAACCCTTTTCAGTGCTGCTCATCCACCTTTGTTATCCACCTGGCACTCAACTCTCACCTGTGGCTCCAAGAAGCTGTAGCATGCACAGCAGGCACACCTTGTTAAACCAGTTTGAGTTGAGTTTCAACTTGGATGAGCCACAAACCTGTCGGTGAGCTAGACGGGTGTCTACCTCAAGCATGTGAAGACATCCCCCAGTGGAATGGACAAATGGGAACAATCTACCCCAATGGCCTTAGCCATGAAAGTGAGGCAGGCGCTGTGGACCGCTCAGAACTTTGTCAGACATCACAGAAGTCATCCTGACTTTCGTCGTGCTGATGGACTTGGAGGACTCTGGAAAAGAGAGTGAGCTGAGGACTTTGTGCAACTCTGCCTTGCTCAAATCCAGTTCACAAGTGAGTCAGAACGTTACCCCATGATGTCACTGGTCTTCAAGAATGAAGGACCAAAAAAAAACAAACAATGGCAGCCCTCAGGAACTTACACTCTGATGGAGACAAAGCATCAATGCATATAGTTTTACTCCACCGAATTGCATTGTGAGTGCATTGTTATTCAGTCATTTCTGACTCTTCAATGTCCCCATTTGGGGTTTTCTTGGCAAAGATGCGGGAGTGGTTTGCCATTTCCTTCTCCAGTGTGTCCCCATTTTACAGATGAGAAACTGAGGCACATAGGTTCAAGTGACTTACCCACGGTCACAGAGTTACTAAGTACCAGAAGCCACATTTGAACTCAGGAAGATGAGTCTTCCCACACTCTATCCATTGTACCACCTAGCTCTTCTTAATGCTGTGAGTTCATTAGACAGATACAGAACAAAACTCTGTGTGTTTAAGGTTAATGGCCACAGAGGTCAGCAGAGGTAAGGAGCCAAAGCAGCAGTCATTCAACAATTATTTTTGCACCTTGTTTTTAGGGCCACTTAAGGTCAAGTCTATAAGCTTACTATGTGCTAAATGCTGAGAATACAAACACAAGCAAAAAGAAAAACATTCCCTGCCCTCAAGGAGCTTACAGTCTAGTGGGGAAAGATAACATATAAAAGGGAGCTGAAAGGGGAGGAGGAGGGAAGAGATGAAGGTGTCCAGTATAGGGATGTTGTAGAGAAAGTCAGAGTCAGGAGCGCAGCCTGAAGAGGAATGAAGACTTGACTGGCCTAGGCTTCCTCCTTAAAATAGAGGTTATGGGAAGGGAAAGCCAATCAGAGGGAGAGGCTGCAGAAGATTTGGTCTTCTTGGTCTTGGACTTGGGCCTTCACGTGTGTGAAGTTCAGAGGTCTCAGAGTGGGTTTCCAGAGAAGAGGAGGGGAATAAGTGTTAAGTTCCTACTCTGTGCTAAACACCTTACAAATATCTCATTTGATCCCCACGACCCAGTGAGGTCAGTTTCTGGGGCGTTGTAGAGAGAAGGTCCGGGAGAAAAGTCAAGTGCATCCTGGAGAGGAATGAAGCCATGGGTAGTCTGGGCATCCTCCCAGACAACTGGATTACCTATTTGTGTATAATGGGTTTTAGACATATCTCATTTTGCTCCTAATTCACTGTGTTTCTTAAGGATTAATTGAATTGCATCCTTGTTGTTTAAGAGCTTTTGGAATTGAGGAAATGACACTGAAAGGATATAAATGAAATAGAAAGATAGGGAACTTTGCACTAAAAGAATCCATTGTCCTGTGCCTCAAAAGGTAAATAGATTAATTGCAGAACTGACACTGAACAGGATCTGTTACTACCTAGGTGGAGAACAGGAAGGATGAGGCTAGAAGGGTGGGGGCAGGGAAGGAGAGAGAGAAGCCAAGTCAATAAAAAACGAAATGGAAGTCCTGGAACAGTGTGTGGTCTTATACAAAAACACTGTCCTGGGAGGCAATAGGTGTGTGATCTTGGACAAGTCACTTTCCTCAGGGCCTCAGTTTTATTGTGTGGAAAACAGGGATGATAACAAGACTATTGTGTGCATCAAATAAGATCATGGTTGTGAAAATCCTTTGTGAGCCCTAAAGCACTGTTTAAGTGTAAGTTCCTAATTATATCATGTAGGTGATTATACTTGTCCATCCCTCCTAGAGTTATGATTATCAAATGAGAGAAGAGATATGACACCACCTTGGAAATGTTAAAAGCACAGTACAAATGTGAGTCATTACACATTTTTTCTCAAAACTTTTATGAATACGTGTTATCTTTGGTTTTTGAAGATGATATTTCTGAGTAGGAGACTATACCAAAAGTTGTGAACAACACCTAGAAACTCTTGGTAATTACAAATAAATTCTCTTGTGACCAATAAAAAAAAAAAAGATGATGTTTCTGATAGTGATGACTATTTTGTTGTACAGGTCTAGCTGGAAAGACTAGTGTAGAGATTGCTAACAGCTCGCTTCTGCTCCACCAGCAGTGTTCTCTATGAAGTTACTGGGGATCTGTTAATTACCAAGTCTGTTGACCTTTCCTTAGTCCTTATCCTTCCTGACCTGTCTGCAGCATGGGACACAGAATCACTTCGTGTTGGACACCCTTTCCTCCTTGGGTTTTGGTGACACTGCTTTCTCCTGGTGCTGTACCTACCTGTCTAGCCCCTACTTAAGTCTCCTTGGCTGAATCATCAGCCTTGCCCCACCCCCGAATGTGGGTCTATCCCAGGGCTCTGTCCTAAACTGTCTTTTCTTCTTTCTCTATTCTCACTCTCTTAAAGATCTCATCAGCTTTCATGGGTTCAACTAGCAGTTTTATGAAACCGATTCCCGGGTCTGTACATTCAGCCCCAGTGTCTGCTGAGCTCTGGTTCCTAATCTCCAGCTGCCTTTTGGACATTGAGAACCAGATGTCTCATAGACTCAGGATGTCCCAAAAAGAACTCACTTTCTTCCCCCTTTCCCCCCATCACTTCTTGAATTCCCTATTTCTGTTACTCAGGTTTGCAGACTCGGGCATCCTCCACTCCTTTCTCTCACCCCTCACATTCAATCAGCTGTCAAGCCCTGTCAGTTTTACCTCCAAACGATATGTCCTATCCATCCTCTCTCCAGTGTATCCTCCATTACATCTTTCACAATTGTCCCCTTCTCTCGGCTCACGTATACTCCTCAGGGGTCAAGCCCTCACCACCCTTTGCCTGGACTATTACACTGGCCTCCTAATCGATTTCTTTGCCTGAAGAGCATCTCCAACTCAACCCATCCTCCACACACCTGCCTAAGGGACTTTGAGGAAGTTCAGGTCTGCCCATGTCACTCTGTTCAAAAAGCCCAGCTCTTGCCTCAAGGATAAAATACAGACTCCTCTGTTTGCCCTTTCAGGCCCTTTACAGCCTGACTCTGGCCCTTCCCAGGCTTATTCTACTTTACTCCTCTCCTCATTTTCCACATTCTAGTTAAACTGGCCTGCTTTTTGTTCCTAAAACAGGATGTAAACTCTCCTACCTCTGTCCCCTGTGCCTGGAATGCACATCCTCCTCACCACTGCCTCTGAGAGCCCCCAGCTTCAGCCGACTCTAAACTCAGACACATGAATGCTACCCTGAGCCCCTCACTTGCTAGTGTCCTCCCTTCAGAAATTCCTTTGTATGAATTTTACATTTCATTTTCTACACGCAAGAGAATGTCACCTTAAGAATTGGAACAGTTTCCTTTGTGTCTTTTTATTTCATGCCCAACACAATGCCTGACACGTCATGGGGTGCTTAATGCAATTTGGTAAATGAAAGAATAAACCTCAGGTGATTTTTAATATATACACCTAAGACTCTTTTTTAGCCAAAATAAAAGAGTAAGGTTTTTAGCGGTGTTCTTTAACGTGCAAATGTGATGGGGCTAAACCTTAGGCCTAGAGCTCTTCCCTCCTCTCCATGCCCTGATTCCTTAAGTTTTAGTCCCTTAGTCATTGCTCTCATTAAGCAAAGCTTGGAACATGCACCCCAGTCAGCCAGAGGCAGCTAGGTGGTGCAGTGGATAGAGTGCCCAACCTGAGTTAAAATCAAGCTGGGACGCACTTAGCCCGGTCAGTTTCTTCAGCTATAAAATGGGGATAATAGCATCTACCCCTGGGGTTGATGTGAGGATAAAATGAGAGGTTTGTGAAGTGCTTAGCATGATACCTGGCATTAGTAAAGTGATTAATAAATGCTCATTCCCTTCCATTATTTGCATTCCCAACCAGATGCCTGCTTCTCGTCTCTCCTTGTTTTCTTTCTCCAGCTTCTCTACTCTTTCCCCTCCTCACACCTCACATGCCAGACTGTCTCCCTTTTTCCAAAGATGACAGTTAATTTGACAAACTCATGTTACCATAGTGTTGATGGGAATTGGTGATAAGAGCTCCTTGGAGGCCTTCCCTCCAGTGCCTAAGTCACAAAGAGAGACTTCTGGAGACATTAAATTAGGAAAGTCCTTCAGTGCCTCCTGACCTGGTGATGACATTCATCTTGTCCTCTTATAAGTCCTCTGTGGATAATGGACGCTGGCAAGGGTCAGCTCTAGCTGTCCCAAAGGGAAGCGGGCTGCTTGCGGAGGTGCTAGTATTCAAGAGAATCCCTGGTTGGGGATGCTGGAGTCTCTGGAGTGTATGCCCATTCAGGGATAGGTTAGAATAGATGCCCTCTGAGAAGACCTTCATGCCTAGAAAATTCTGGGATTCTCTGACTGCATTCTCAAAGGTTGTGTACCAGCCAAGAACGCAACACTGGAGAAGCAGCAGGGAAGTACTGTGTGTTTATTGTCCAAGGACCCACCTAGCTAAGGTTGGCAGCAAGGGGATGACTTTTTGGGCGACAGTAACTCAGAAGGACTACTAAGGAAGAAGGGATGTTTGTCTGGAGTGATGGAGGAGCTGCCTGGACACAATTAGGACTCCTTGAAGCAATTCTTGTGTTTTACGTTAACTTTTATAAATTGAACAAAATAATACAAGGACATAAATTGGAACAACCGAGGTTAACATAAAATGTCTGAGGCATCGATTATAAAAATAGTATGATAAATGTGGTGGCTCTTCCAAAGATTATATTTTAAGAACAGAACTATTTTAATGTCTTTATTTACCTTTTTAAAGGGGGCTTTTCTCCTTTAAAAGGTCTCCCAAACCCTGGCTGGTGGAAAAAACACTGAATTTAGAGTCAAAAGACCTAGGTTCTTATTTTAGCTCTGCTACTTTACATGGGCAAGTCATTTAAACTCCTCTGACCTCAGTTTCCTCATCTGTAAATTAAGGGTATTGGACTAGAGCAGGGATGGGGAACCTGGGGCCTGAAGGCCACATGTGCCCCTCTAGGTCCTCAAGTGCAGCCCTTTGACTGAATCCAAACTTCACAGAACAAATCCCCTTATAAAAGAATCTGCTGGGAGCAGCTAGATGACTCAGTGGATAGAGCACCGGCCCTGGAGTCAGAAGGACCTGAGTTCAAATCTGACCTCAGACACATAACACTCACTAGCTGTGTGACTCTGGACAAGTCACTTAACCCCAATTGCCTCACCAAAAAAAAAAAAAATTTGTTCTGTAAAACTTGGACTCGGTCAAAAGGCTGCACTCAAAGACCTAGAACACCACATGTGACCTCAAGGCTGAGGCCGCAGGTTCCCTACCCATGGACTAGAGAACCTTTTCTTCCAGCCCCGTTCGACCAGCCAACAGACCCCAATACAGGCTGAGGATCCTGGAGCTGGCACTGGAGTCTGCAGACCCTGGCCCTCTCAGTGACTCCATCCCCCAGAGCTTATTCTGTGTTTCCCAAAGAACTACCTTGCAGTGGATGAATTGTTCCATAGTGACTCAGACAGCTTATCATTTTTTCTTGACGTTCAAATGCAACGCCACCTTTAGAATCAAGAATTAAAGATGGTCTTGTCCGGGAGTTCTTGACCTTTTTTGTGTCATGAACCCCTCTGGCGGGTCCAATGAAGCTGATGGACCTACCACAAGGAAAGAAAGAAATTTGCTAAATTTCAGTTAGCAGGTAGTAAAAATAAATTTTTCTCATCCAAGTTCAGGCACCCCCTATAATCTCATCTATAGACCCCTTGGACCTCAAGGTAAGAAACTCAGAGCTAGTCCAACATCCTTATTTTATAGAGAAGACTAAGGTCAAGACTGGCAAAGCAACGTGCCTAAGGTCACCCAGGTAGTAAATAACAGAGCCAGGAGTTTGAATGAAGTTTCCTGACTCCAAATTGTCCCATTTTCCATTACATGTCATGACTCAGACAACAAGGTAGTCCAGTGGATTGAACACTGGACTTGGATTCAGAAGACCTGAATCTGAATCTGGCCTCATATACTTGTTAGCTGTGTGACCCTGGGTGAGTCACTTAGCTTCTATGTGCCTCAGTTTACTCATCTGAGTTGTGATGAAAATCAAAGGATATTAATATTGAGTATCTTATGAACCTTAAAGCCTATGTAAATGCTAGCTATTAGCTGCCTTGCTTCAGGCTACAGCTCAGTACTCCTTGAATACATGCCTTCCATCTGTCCCACGGATAATAATAGAAACTGACATTTACACAACATCTTAAGGTTAACAAAGTACTTTAGGTGCTTTGTCTCATAAACTGCTGGCGCCTTGCTTCACTACCTACATGGCAGCTTCTCGGCTGTGGGATGTCAGCCTTCACTTGGGGACAGTATTAAAAGCACAGGTGAGACTTTTGTCCCCCTTGTATCTCCTTCTCGGTATTGTTGAACAAGCACGGGATTTGAAGCTGGAAGGGAAAGCCTCAGAGCTCATTCACGTGAGCCCTTTTCTGAACATACGCATTAGAAAGCTGAATGCCATAGACGTCGTGATGTGGAGGTCTTGATGGTCCACATGAGGTAATAGTGGCACAACTGGAATTCAAACCTGAGGCCTCTGACCGGGTTCCTGCTGCTACAACATGGCGCCTTTCTTAGAGCCAAAGGTGCTCAGGGTCTGAGTCCCCTGAGTCTTGCCTCTGACGTTTTTAAGCTGTGTGATCATGGACAAGCCACTTGTCCTCTCTGAACCTCTAATTCCTCATCTGTAAAATAGAAAGGATACCTACCTTACAGACTTATGGCAAGCAAAGTGCTTTTTAAAAATGCTCTATAGCTATTCTCCAATTGATAGATTGTCAAAGGATATGAACAGTTTTCAGAGGAAGAAATCCAAGCCGTCTATAGTCATATGAAAAAATTCCTTAGAGAAATGCAAGTTAAAGTAACTCTAAGGTTCCACTTCATACCCATTAGATTGGTAAAGTTGACCAAAAAGGAAAATGATAAATATTGCAGAAACTGTGGGAAAACAGGCATATTCATCCACTATTGATGGAGCTATGAATTAGCCCAACCATTCTGGAAAGCAATTTGGAACTGTGCCCCAAAGGTTACTCATCTGAGAGAAACTTTTGACCCACTAGTATCACTACTAAGCTTATAACTCAAAGAGATCAGAGAAAGAGGAGAAGCCATATGTACAAAAATATTTATAGCAACTATCTTTGTAGGAGCAAGGAACTGGAAACTTAAAGGATTGCCTGTCCAGTGGGGAATACCTGAACAAATTGTGGAACATGAATGTAACATGATACTATTATGCCATAACAAATGATAAAGGGGATAGTTTCAGCAAAATCTGGGAAGACTTGTATGAATTGATGCAGAGTGAAATTATCAGAACCAGGAGAACAATTTAGACACTGTAAAAACAAGTTTGAAAACCGTAAGAATCCTGATCAACACAGTGACCAACCATGATTCCAGAGAACAGATCATGCTACCCATCTCCTGATGGATAAGTGATAAAATCAGGGTTCAGAATGAGGCATCCATTTTTGGACACAGCTAATGAAGGAATTTATTTTGCTTCACTTTGCATATTTGTTAAAGGGCTTTGTTTTTCATTCTCCCCCCTACTCCCTGATTGGCGGGGCAGGGAGGGCGGGAGGAAGAAGAGAAAATGGATTTTTATTCGTTGAAAAAAAACAAATTTAATTTTTAAAAATGAAAAATAATTTTTAAATACTCTAAATCAGCAGTTCTTAACCTGGAGTCCATAGATAGAGTTCGGAGGGTTAGGAACTTAGATGGGGAGAAAAAATGACATCTATTTCAACATAATTGCTTTCCTTTATAATCGTGTCTATTTTATGCATTTAAAAACGCAATTTGGAGAAGGAATCCATAGGTGCCACCAGACTCCCATAATGATCCATGACCCCAAAATGGTTAAGAACCCCTGTTCTGAACCCTGTGATTCTATGAGTTTCTTAACATTATTGTTATCACAGCAGATGGAGCAGTTGCTCCTCTTGATAACTGATATTGCTGTGATGGGCATGGCCAGAAGTAATGATGGGGAAAATAGAAAGCCACACAATAAGGGACACTCCTTAATATGTGTTTTGTGTGAGGCAATTGGGGTTAAGTGACTTGGCCAGAGTCACACAGCTAGTGTTATGTGTCTGAAGTCACATTTGAACTCAAGTCCTCTTGACTCCAGGGCCCGTGCTCTATCCACTGTACCACCTAGCTGCCCCAATATGTGATTTTTTTAAATGCATTTGTTTTAATGGAAGAAAAGTCCATTCTCCATAGCAGGTAGATGTGTATTTTGTGATAAATGGAATTTCATGTGCTACAGTGATAGCTGAAAGCTGTGGTGGATGATAATAAGCATTGCAGAGACATTTTCAAACCTTTTCTAGGGCCTTAATGGAAAGAAGACTGGACTTGCAGGTGTTACTTCTCGCCGTAGGATTGTGGACAAGTCCTTTCCCACCAGCCTCCTCACCCTCACTTTCCTTATCTGTGAAATGGAGATAATAACACTTGCACCTCCTGTTTCACAGGGTTGTTGTGAAGAAAGCGTAAACTGTTAGTACCATAGAAATATGGGCTATGAGAACTATTACCTTTGGGCATTGCTGTGATGAGCCTCAGGTCCACTTCTGGATCTAAAACTATAACCCCGTATACCTACAATATAAACTGTTACTGGAAAGTGTCAGGTCATTTTGCTGAAGATTTCTACTTATTATTTTACTCACTTTCTTCTAATTCATTCAAACTAGAGAGTATACGAAATAGTTCATAGCTTTTTAAGTAAGAATGAACATTAGAAGTCATCTAGTCCTGAGCTCTTATTTCAGAGATAACAGAATCTCGGAGAAGGGCCTCAGAGAGGTCCATGATGAGACAGTGAGTTAATGGCAGGTCTCTTCATTTCTCTGTCTGTCTCTGTCGTCTCTCTCTCCTTGCTCCCTCTCTCTTTTTTTTCTCCTCTTCTCTTCTCTTGTCTTCTGTTTCTCTCTGTCTCTCTTTCTCAGTATTTCCTTCCATATACACTGTGGGTCTGTTTTTTTCCTCTCTGGGTCAGTAGCCCTCAGTAGGTAAAAAGTTATCCACCCCTGATTAAAATCTCATCCCTTATGTCTGGGGCACACACCTTGTACCCTGATTCTGTTCAGCTTGCCTCCACATGCCCATTTACAAGTTTGGGTGTAGTTCTGAGGCTACACACCTGTTGTCTACTAGTCACACCAGCATCAAAACACTAATAACCTCAATCAGTATGTCTGAGGTTATAGGATTTTTTAAAGCATCTAGACACTTTCCCAAATGGCAAAACTGGGATTTCTGTATTTGGAAATGTCATTAATGTTTGAAGTAGTCACGTCTGTAGCTTAAGGGAAATAAGGGGCAGGGAGGAGCCAACATTTAGATGCAGCTTCACCACTGCCCAAGCCCTTTGGAGGCTCTCCTTCAGTTCATCCTGATGACAGCCCTTGGAGGTGTTTAGTTCAAGTCAGCAGGCTTCATTTTTACAGGGAACCAAGACCCTGAGAAAGTAGGTGACTTGTGCAGAGTCACACGGCCATTAAGGGGCAGAGCCAGGTTACAGACCCTGATCCAGAGCTCTTCTTGCCACAATGGGCCATTTCCTCAGTATCTAGAACAAATTATATCTGCATTTATTATGAATGAGTTGTCCAGAAGAAAAATGTGGGAGAACAAAGGTATCCATCAGGAAAAAAGGGAAAAGCCCCTTTTGTATACACACACACACACACACATATGTACATATGTATATACACATATATATTATATATACACATATATACATATATATATATATACATACATAATATTTAAACAACACTAAGAGATACTGGAAATCAGATCAATCTTGGACTAGCCATCCTCTGCTTGAAGTGCTAGGTGTGTCATACTTTGAGCCTACAATTCCAGAATGATGACCAAACGTATACATGTAGGTGGTGTAATGGATAGAGCTGGAACTGGAGATCAAATCTGGTCATAGACATTTACTGTGTCTTACTTGCTAAGTCACTTACTGTGACTTAGCTGTGTGACACTAGGAAGACCCTAAGAACTTTATCTGCCTCTGTTTCCTCAACTGTAAAATAGGGACAATTGATAGCACTTACCTCCCAGGGTTGTTGTAAGGATCAAATGAGATAATATTTGTAAAGTGTTTGATACATAGTAGGTGCTTAATAAATGTTTCCTTTCTACAAACAAAATATACATATATGTATACGTGTATATACATATATATATATTTTTTTTTAAGAAAACAATTAGGTCCTTCTCATCTGAACATCCATTCAAATCTGATATTATACCCTATTTACCCTAAACAAAGGACAAGTTAGGGATTTAAAGGATTGTTCTTGGTTTTGTAAGTCACCAAACTTTATTTGTATCCTGTCTTGGTACAACTGAACCTAATTTCTCTAGCACCTTTGCCCTAGTCTCACACATTTCTCCGCTGCTGCTGCCGCGTGGAATCCAGACTCCTTCGCCTAGCTGGCATTAGAAAGCTCTTCACAATTAGCCTCTATCTGTTAGTTTCCCCCTCTGTCAGATAAAAGAGGTGGACTAAATGATCTTTAAAATCTCTTCTAGTGGTAACAATCTATTCTCATATCCTATTTTTTAATTCAGTTCAATTCACTGTTTATTAGGTACCTATTGCTACATTCAAGGCAGGAAGGGGCAGCCAAGTGGTACAGTGATTAGAATGCTGGGCCTGGAAACAGGAAGACTCATCTTCATGGACTCATGTTCGTGAGTTGAAATCTGGCCTCAGACACTTAACTATTGGTGTGACCCTGGGCAAGTCACTTAACTCTGTTTGCCTCAGTTTCCCTCATCTGTAAAATGAGCTGCAGAAGGAAATGGCAAACCACTCCAGTATCTTTGCCAAGAAAACCCCAAATGGGGTCACGGAGTGTTGGAAATAACTGGATAAAAACAACCTCTTTGGCTGTAGTAGTCTATGTTTTTTAAGGTTCTTCCAGTTCTGGAATTCTGTTTTGACTTCTAAGGTTTCTCTTTTCTAACTCTAACATTTTATATTCAATGTTCCTATCTAGTTCCACCATTCTATAACTATGATTTCCTTTTTTTTGTTTTATTTTCTTAAATTAATTTTTTCAATCAATGAACAAATTCCCATATTGTCTATGTCCCCTAAAATATTCTCAATCTGTACCCTAAGTTAATCACCTCTGTCTCCAAAGTGGGAAGCATGTTTCATTCTGAGTCATGACTGGTCATTGTATTGACCAGAGGTCCTGAGTCTTTCGAAATTGATTGTTTTTACAATATTGCTGTTATTGTATAAATGGTTCTCCTGGTTCTGTTCCCTTCAGTCTGCATCTGTTCATACAAGTCTTCTCAGATTTCTGAGAAACTAGGACTATTATTTTTAAGGATAAAGAGATTGAGAAGCAGCTTCTTTACCCTTACCCCCAAGGAGAAAACTAGTGAGAGAAAATCAGAAGGTGATCCACCATACGTGGCTGACAGTTCTGCAGTATTTAGAAGCAGATTTTGAATAAGTGGATTTACTTGATAGAGAGTGGGACACATTCTCGTTGTCTGAGGCATTTTTTAGACATCTTAAAACTCCTTCCCTAATACTAGAGTGGCCTACTTCCATTATTACCATAATAAAAATGTGTTTATGTTTGAATGTGACTTTACACCTCTCACAGCACCCTCACACACCTGAAAATGGAAGATTTCCAGAGAATGCCTAGTAGAGCAATTCCTGCATTGCCAGCAGGAATGTGAGTGAGACATGGGATTACTTCTAGCTGAGCTCCCAAAAGAAGAAGATGAAATAGGAATGGTAAGTGGCTTCTTTATTTTTCAATGTTCTTGGTGCCCAGAGTAGCATTTGAAAACAAACAGGGCTAAAGTGTAATTATAGAGACTCAGATCATCAGCCGGGGGTTGAACACTTATCAGACCCTGTTAAAACTACAAAATTAAATTAGTGATGTCACAAGAACCAGTACACTTGGCAGCTTGCCAGGACTTCCTCCATCTGATTATCCTGTCCTCCAGACCCCCCCAAGTATTGCCTTCAGGTTAGGCCTATGCTGGGTTTCAGACAGTCTGAGACCCAGGAGTGGAGGAATCTGAATGAAAATGGATTGAGTGCTGGATCGCTTAACAGGCACCTTACAAGAATTAGAGTGATAGAATGTTAGAACTGGGAGAGAATTTGGAATGTACACAGTTATAGCTGGAAGGAACCTTGGAATCAGATGTTAGCGCTAAAAGGAGATCTCGGGTCAGAGTGTTAGCACTGGAAGGGACCTTAGAACATGTAAGATTAGAGCCAGGAGGGGTACTAGGATTATAGAATATTAGAGCTGGAGGGAACCTTAGAACATAGAATGTTAGAACTGGGAAGGACGTGACAACCAGAGAATGTCAGAGCTAGAGGGAGCATAGAACATTGAATGTTTGAGCTGGAAGGGAACTTAGAACATAGAATGTTAGAACTGGAAAGGACATGAGAATCAGAGAGTGTCAGAGATAGAGGGGGCATTAGACCCTTGAACATTTTTAGAGCTGGAAGGAACCTCAGAACATAGAATTCTACTGCTGAGAGGGGCATTAGAGATCATTCAGTGCACGCCCCTCTCATCTGTCAAATTAAGAAAAGGAGACCAGAGAAGCAGTATGTTACAGGGTAGAGGGTGCTGGACTTGAAGTCAGGAGAAATTTAGGTCCTAATCTCACTTCTGATTTTACACTATGTGACCATGGGCACATCAGCCTCTCCAAACCTCGATTTTTTTTTTAGTAAGTAGTATTTTATTTTTTCCAATTACGTGTAAAAATAGTTTTCAACATTCATCTTTTATAAGATTTTGAGCTTCGGATTTTTTCTCCTTCCGTTCCTCCCATCCGCTTCTCCCCAAGATGGCAAGCAATCTATATAGGCTATACATGTGCAATCATATAAACATATTCCCACATTAGTCATGTGAAAGAAGACAGAACAAGATGGAAAAGCCACAAAAAACCCAAAATATGAAAATATAAACCTCAATTCATCTGTAAAATAGAGATAATGATAACTGTAGTACCCACTTCACAGGGTCACTGGAAAGGTCCCACAGCAAGTTGGTTGCAGAGCTAGGACAAGAATTCAGGTTTCCTGGCTCCCAGTACAGTGAAACTTCCACTCCCCCAAACTAAGTAATGATGATAACAATAACCTTTCTTTAGAAGAGGTAAATGGCCTATGTGGGCTGATAGAACACGAGTTCAGACCTGGCTTCCCACTCCTTGGAAGGAGTGCTCACCAGAAACACTTGATTTTAAAAACATGCCCAGTAAATGGAGGCCATTGAATATAGAGGAAAAATCTTGGACTGCTAAAGTTATCATCATTTGTTTTGATCAAGAAAATTTCAGGGGGAAAGCCTGAGGTTTTTTTGGTTTTGTTTTTGTTTTTCCCTGGAGTGCTATGAAAATATTAAAATTGCAAACATTTCTACCAATCTGTTTTCATCACCCCTAGGAAAGAAATACACAAAGAACAGTTTTCCAGTTCCTTTCTGAGCAGACACTCTTGGACCCAAGAACAGCTTGCATGTAATTTGACTGCTGATACTTTCTTTTTTAGTTAATTATGTTAAATGTGCAGCCCAACTTCCAGTCCCCAGGGGACCATCATTTAGCAAAAGTTGGGGAGGGGGCAGGGGAAAGGATCCTGTTTTAATTCTGGCTTTTGTTTCAGCCACTAAATGTAATGCCACATGATTGTTGACCCAACAGTAATCCAGTTAAAAAACAGTCTTCAGAGTTACTGCACCAACAAAATTAACCCTGATTACATCAAATTATGTTGAAACAGACCACAGCTGTTTGCCCTGGTGAAGCAATGGCTTGAGAACACATCCAAGCAGATACATCTGGGTGTCAGCAAGACAGATTTCTCTTTTTATTTTTGTTTTTTAAATAAAATTGCTGTAGGAAGACACTCCCTGTCTGCCTAGAACACTTGGTGGGAAATGGCAAAAAGTGAACTTGAGGATTATCCCCATGCTCTAAGTTTTCATTTCAAGAAGAGAAGGGAACAATCTGGGTTTTGCTTTGAATCTTGGTGGGGATATGTATAAGAGGAAGGAAATCTCCATATTTACTGAGTTTTGCTTTTGTCAGCAGAAGGAGATGAAACTAGTCCTTGAGAGGGATCTTCTGGGGTGAGGGCAGAGGCCAGCCACTTTGGAGGAGTCCAGCAGAGACAGAGGGTGGGACTCAGTGACCTCTAGTTATGCCATCCCCAGGTCTTTGTGATTCTTCATCTTCGCTACACATCTAATGTAGGAAGCAGTCACAAAATTGCATATGCCCATTACTCTGACTTGTGTTGGCAAAAGTGACATTTCAGGGGCTCTCTCTGATGTCCGAATAGTGGGTGTTGCTACTACATTGGTAGTTAGAATACTTGGATAGTGCATCCTTGCTATAAACCAGTGAGTGTCTTTTGGTAAATCTCTGCCTCTCTTTGGAATGTAATGGCTTGTATCCGAGTCAGGTGGCCCCTAGTATGAATTGAGGGTTACGCAGTCTGGAGGTCTGGGTCACACCAAGTGAAATTTTAATGTGAGCATCTGAGGTAGTAGCTACAGCCATGGTGTCAGGAACCAGGCAATAGAGCTTCTATTTCCTTTTAAGTATGTCAGGCCTACCTACTTGGCCTTATTGCTCCATGGTATAGAGGAGAGAGCTTTGGACTTAGAACTAGGAGTCACATCCAAGCTCTGAGCCTCAGTTTCCTCATCTGGACAATGAGGATAATAAGTCATATACTTCTGACTTCACAGGGCTGTTGTGAGGAAAGTGTACCATAAACCATGTATAATTTGTTATTATTATTATTAGACAGCCCCCTCTCAACTTATAAGTCAACAAGTCCTTATTTTAGTGCTTATTCTGTCCTAGGAATACAAAGAAAGGCAGAAACAGAGTCCTGGCCCTCAAGAAGATTACATTCTAATAGGGAGACAATATGCAAAAATTGTACATTCGAGATAGCTATGGTATAAGCAGAAGCAAACTTGAAAGGAAGGCCCCAGCAACGGGAAGAGATCTTGGTCTCTGTCTTCACTGCAGTATCTCCTGCAGCTTCATTTTCTCTAGACTCAGGGGTTTTTCACCACTTTTGTGTTATGAACACCAGTGACAGTGCAGTGAAGCCTATGCATCGCTTCTCAGACAATAGTTTCAAATGCATAAAACAAAATATATAGGATTACAAAGGAAATAGTTGTAAAAAATTAAAACAAAAAAAAAAGCATGGACTCCTGGTTAAGAACTCCTAAAATCTAAAAGGATGGGGAAAGCCATGATGGTGATACGGACCCAGACCTCGCCTCTGTCCTTTCTTCTCTCTGCTGTCATCCTTGCAGGGTTAAGTATGGGCCTATGTCACAGGGACCGTAACAGGGTTTTCTTCGGTGAACTGAGGATAGTGGAACTCTCTTGCACAGAACTGTCTGTGCTGCATTATTAATAACAACTGACATACAGTACTGACAGCTGCAAAGCACAGTAACATACTTGCTTAGCACAATACCTGGCACACAGTAGGCACTTAATAAATGCTTATTGACAGGGCAGCTAGGTGGCGCAGTGGATAGAGCACCGGCCCTGAAGTCAGGAGGCCCTGAGTACACATCTGGCCTCAGACCAAACACTTGACACTTACTGGCTGTGTGATCCTGGGCAAGTCACTTAACCCCAATTGCCTAAAAAACAAAAAACAAAACAAAAAAAATGCTTATTGACCATTGACACTCTTCATTTGAGACTCCCAGCAACCTCAGGAGGTAGGTATTATTGATATTATGATCCTCATTTTACAGATAAGGAAACTGAGGCTCCTCGAGGCTAAATGGCTTGCAGGTAAACAACACAGTAAGTAGGTATCAGAGATGGATCTTGAACGCCGGTCTTCCTAACACTAAGTCTAGCGCTTTTTCCCTTCTGTGTTATATAAATGCACAAGACACACCGCCTTCCCCAGATCTGTACTCTTACTCAGCTCCTTTCTTGCCCTGGCTTCTCTGAAAAGTGATAGGATCAAAGTTACAAACTTTCCAAGCTCCCTACTGATGAGGTCTTTATCTTTTCTGAATTTTTCATTTGCCCCCTGCCACTGCCACCCAAAGAACTGAGTACAGTGCTGTGCTCATAGTAGGTGGCTTAATTAAAGTATAATCTCCTACTTGCTAAAACTATATTTCAAAAATGTAGTCCCAGTGGGGTACAGAACTAAACAATGCCAGGACAGATAGCAGCCCCAGATAGGGAGGAAAAAAGCAAATCAATCCTTGGCCTCACCCCACTTCCAGCCCCAAATACCAACTAGGCACTAGAAAACTATTGATTAACATGGGTTAATAGGAATGCTACTACACAAGTGAGCTCACAGCAGTGTGGGGTTAACAAGGCTCACACCTCAATAAGCCTAGGAGACAAGTGTCGGTAAATCCTGTGCTTCACCAATCACATTGACCTTGGTTAATAACGTTCTGCTCAGAAATTAACCCATTAGTGTAACTGAAATGCTTGGGGAAAAGGGGATGGGGCCCAGATATAAAGACCACCAGAAACCTCCCCTCCCTTTTCCCTGCCCAAGTCGGCTTGCCTATTTCATGACTGGCTTGGGTAATATGAGTCACGTAGGTTCTGATATACAGATTATTGCTGGTTTCATTCCCAGGTCTTTCCAAACCCATTCTCAGAGAGAGTGCCAACCAGCATCTGCTCTCCTTACCTTATATATATGCTCTCCTTACTCATCCTTTCGCCAGGATGGGTGGCGTAGCTGACAACGCTTACCCATGAAACTCACGTTCAAAACCACAAGACATTCTATGTTTGAAGAAAAAAAGTACACACAAATGTGTATACGTAGTGTTCACTGTGCAGAATTGGAAGAAAAGTATCTGGATCTTGGTGGATATATTTGTACCGTAGGTTATATCATATAGAAATGGAAACATCTATATCTTGGAAAGAAGACATATAGATCAAGTGATATATATCTATATGAATATGTATTTTATGTACACATACATATTTACATGCGCACACACACAGAGTGGCCCAAAAATTTTAATAGTTTAAAACTAGGATTTTTTGCCACTCATGTGTATCTGTGTGTGTGTGTGTGTGTGTGTATGAGAGAGAGAGAGAGAACAACACAATTAAGACTGATGTGTGTGTATGTATGTGTGTGTGACAAAGACAAAGAGAGAAAAACAGAGAACAGGAGAATTAAGACTGGTGTGTGTGTGTGACAAAGACAGAAAGAGAAAAACAGAACAGGAGAATTAAGACTGATGTGTGTGTGTGTGTGTGTGTGTGTGTGTGTGTGTGTGTGACAAAGACAGAAAGAGAAAAACATAGAGAACAGGAGAATTAAGACTGGTGTGTGTGTGTGTGTGTGTGTGTGTGTGTGTGTGTGTACACCTATACACACAGAGACCAGTCTTAATTCTATTGTCCCACCATAACTTGAAAGTGTCCCTGGGTTTCGGAAGGCTGTACTAGTGGGGGCAAATTTGTCAGGGCCTGCCAAGGTGAAAGGTTTTAAGCATAGACCTGTTGAGAGATTCTGTTTCTGTTTGGTATAAAGGGCTTGCACTCTGCATTGTTGGAGTGAGTATTCATACCCCCAGAATCAATGGTCCTATAAAAATTGAAGTGTGTGTGTGTGCATGTGTGTGTGTGTGTGTGTGTGCCTACCTCTCCCTACCATGTTTGTACTTTTCTAGTGGTACTTCACCCTTCTGAGAACGGTGTTTGCTCTGGATGTAATGGCCCAGTCCTTCCAGACAATCATTAATACCCCAGGAAATGCCCTAAGGGCTTGAATCAGAATGCCTTAAATCAGAGCCTGCCTGGCCTTAGCCCTTACAAACGCCACTTCCCACCTTCTCCCAGTAGATGGAGTATGCCTTCATGTAAATAACTCTCTTCATCCTTCTTGTACTTTTGCTCCAAGGTCCAGATGTTGGCGTCCATTTCGACACAGTGAGCACTATGATGCATGAAAATAATATAATTGGGATCAGGGAGGGGAGAAGAGGGAGAAGAGATCGTAACATTCTGTTCAAGGCGTGAGTCTTAGCCTCTTGTGCATCATTGGATCTGGGGGTGATGGGGCCTGGAGAGTCAGTTGTGTTATAAGTGATATGAACCTTGGAAGACCTGGAGGGTGGTCCCAGCTCTGCCTATAATTAGCTGTGTGACCTTGGGCAGATCACTTCCCCTTCCTAGTCCACAGTTTTCACATGTCAATTAAAGGAGGCAGACCAGGTGAACCCCAAGGTCTCTGGTCCAGACTTTTTTTTACATCAGTCTGGTGAAGCCTATAGCTCCCTTCTCAGAATGTTTCTAAACAGAAGAGACACAGAGGATTATAAAGAAAACCAATGATAGTGAAATACAGTTTTCAAAAAATTTTTTTCAAGTTCACCCACCTGAGGTTGAGAACCCCTGCTTCTCTATAAAACAGTGGGTTTCATCCTCGCTCCCCCTCATTGGATATGAAGGCCCTCCCATCTCCTCTACAGTTGTTGACATCTGCCTTGATATGTGCCTCTCTGCCTCATCAAACAACTCTTCCCCTTTTCAAGATGTATTTCAAAATATACATTTCCCTTGCTTAGCGCTGCAACTTAATTGAAAGGCTTTCTGTTGTTGGCGACTAAGCAGCCAGCATTCACTTTTTTCTTGAACCTACTAATAATAGGTTCTATAGGAAAGCACTTGCTTTCTTCCCAATGATCCTATGAAATGGGTAGGGAAAGTGTTATCAGCCTTGTTTCACAGACCAGTAATAATAGCTGGTGTTTTTGACAGCATTTTAGGACACATACTTTAGTTCATTCCATCCTCACAACAATCCTGGGAGGTAGATAATATGATGACGATTATCTTCCCTATTTGTCTATAACTGAGGGAATAGATGCCTTAGACCTGCCTGCCGTAACTTCAAATCCAGTTCCCTATCCAAGCTGCCTTTCTAATAGAGTGAAGGCGGAACCCTGGCCTCCTGACTCTCACATTCAAAGTTCTTTCGATTATAGCCTGTTGCCTGTCTGTTATAAATGCCCAAATGGAGCCTTTTTCTTTTTTCCTGTAGGGTATACGAGAGTAAGGACAATTCCCTTGTCCTCAAAGTGTCCCCTCTCTCTCTCTCTCTCTCTCTCTCTCTCTCTCCCTCCCCCCCCCCCCC
>NW_020945437.1:17952989-18013748 GCF_900497805.2 Vombatus ursinus
CTCTCTCTCTCTCTCTCTCTCTCTATATATATATATATATATATGTAATGTGTGTGTCTACATATCACAATTATTTATTCTATACATAAGTGAATATAAGGTATCCCAACAGTCAGTGCAGTTTTAAACACTAGGTTTAGACACCCTGAATATTTATTACAAACATGATAAACTTAATTCCATGCAACAGAGGGGTACACCTGCACAACACCAGAGAGCCATGTGCAGAAGTGATGTAAAGAGAAATGTTTGACAAGAGGAAAAGAGGGGTTCTGCATCTTTGCAGGGATCTGTGGCTGTAAAATTTATGAAGATGAACTTACTGCCAAGTTCCTACTCCTCCTACTAAACCAAAGTGACCGCACACATGGAGGTGACTGTATTCCTAAAGGCTCTGCTAGACATAGCATCAGCTTTTGCAATTCTAACATATTTTGGAAAGGCTTGGTTTCTGAGAGAGGCTCATTAGGTGGTGAGGAATGTTTTTGACCTCAGGAACTCATCAGGACCTTCTACTAAGGGGTTGTGGGCTGCGGAGGGGCTGTGAGCCTAATCAGTGAAGGCCATACTCATGCTGATGAAATTAGTAAGTCAATAAGCACTTTTTTAAAAAAATTAGGCATTTGGGGTTAAGTGACTTGCCTAAGGTCACATAGCTAGTAAGTTTCTGAAGCCAGATTTGAACTCAGGTCCTTCTGCCTCCAGGGCCAGTGCTCTATCCACAGTGCCACCTAGCTGCCCCACCAATAAGCATTTATCCAGCACCTACTTTGTGCCAGACACTTTGCTAAGCACTAGGTATACAAAGAAAGGCAGAGAACAAACCTGGAGCTTTCAATCTAATGAGGGAGACAAGTATGTACAAATAAGTTACAGACAGGATAAGATGGAGATAATCAATGAGGAAGGCATTCCCCTTAAAGGCGGCCAGGGAAGGTTTGGTGCAGAAGGTGAGATTTTAGGTGGAACTTGAAAGAAGCCAGGGAAGCCAGGAAGGAGACAGAGATGAGGAGAGAGAGTGTTCTAGGCATGAGGACAACCAGAGAAAATGCCCAGAGTTAGGAGATGGACCGTCTTCTTCAAGGATCCCAGTGTGACTGCGTCGCAAAGTGTGTGGAGGGGAGTAAAATGTAAGAAGATTGGAAAGGTAGGAGGAGTGGGACAGGGTGGGGTGGGTTTTAGATGCCAGAAAGATTTTATTTTTGATTGTACAGGTTCTAGGGAGCCACTGGAGGTTTGTTTCGTTTTTTTGGAAGGGAGGGGTGGTTGCCATGTCTTTAGAAAGATGGGCTTTAGGAAGATCAATTTGATAACTCAATAGAAGATGGTCTAGAGTAGGGAGAAATGAGAAACTTGTGGCAAGAACAAGTTAGATCTTCCTACTCTACCTTCAAATCCAGCACCCTGTCCAAGCTGCCTTTCTAATGGAGCTAAGGCAGGAACCCTAGCCTCCTGACTCCCACATTCAATGCTCTTTCTACTATGGCCATAGGTCCTTAAAGTAATGGAATAGATCATCTCAGCAAATACAACAAAGTAAAGAACAAAGCCCTAAATTTAAAAGTATGGATCAAGCTTTTTACATTTTTGTAAAAGAGAAAGACAACCAACATGAACAAAATAATAACTGTACTTAGTTGCTCCACATTCCCTTTGATCTCTGTGTACTTATAAAGTCTTGTTGCTGTTATTTTTTTAATATAGTCATAATCACTCCAATTTTACTTAGGTCAAGTCAATAAACACTGATTAGAACCTAGTATGTTCCAGGTACTGTGCCAAGTGTAGGGATACAAAGAAAGACAAAAGACAGTCCCTGTTCTCAAAGAGCTCACAGTCTAACTGGGGAGACAACGTGCAAAAAACATGTACAGACAAGTTATGTATAGTATAAATTGGAGATAATCATCTGAAAAAAGTCCCTAGAATTAAGGGGGATTAGGAAAGATTTCCTGTAGGAGGTGAGATGTTAGCTGGGATTTGAAGGAAACCAGGAAAGCCTCTTTCAATATTTCATTGTATTTCTTTGTCATTTTACGGTATATTATAGGGGGTCCCAAAAGTCTTAATTCATATTTAAGCTTTAATAACAAATAGAAGTATCAGAAACATTTTGAAGATTTAGTAGATTAAAACTGCACTTAGACTTTTGGGACACCCTGTATTCTAGCATATCAGTATACCGTAACTTATTCAGCCATTTCCCAATTTTTGAACAAATTGATTATTCGCTGATTTTCAATTTTTTAAAGTTAGATTTTTTTATTTTATTAACAACTAAAGCAGCTACTTTTGTACAGAGTAGTCATCTTTTCTCTTTTGGGTAACATCCTTAAGTTATAATCCTAGCAGATTGTATTCTTGCTTTGAGTATGAATGGGATAGGTAGGCTAAAGGTCATTTGAAAGTCAAAGGATAAAATCAATTTTGTGACTTACTACATATTATTATATATTATTATATATGCCAAACTGAATTCTAGAATGATTATACCAACTAGCAGTTCCACAAATAATGTATTTTTATTTCAATTTATTTATTTATAATTTTAGAAATATTTATATACTTTATATTATTTCATTTAATAATATTAAAATAGTATCTATTTTAAATTTTATTATTTATTTCTTTTTATTTCAAATAAAGTCTGTTTATTTCCCTATAATCCACACTTAAAATGAATTTTGTTGCTAATTTGATGGGTATAAAATGGCAAATCAACATTATTTTAACTTGTATTGGTTGGATTATTCAAGAGTTTTTAAACAATTTTTCAAGTGATTGTGAACAAATTATTTTTCCTCTTTTGAAAATTATTGGCTCCTATCTTTTGACCACTTAAGTGTCAGGGAATGGAGATTATTCCTACCCATGTTATAGTTACTCATAGCTTTTAGATTTCAGATTTGTATCAGATGTCAGTCCTTCACAGTGTGAAGGTGACACAGGCATGTCAAAGGCTATGTCCACAGAACACAAGCTGTGGCAGGTTCCATCTTGGAATCTCAGAGTTGGAAGATGCCTCGGAGATTAGGTCATATAAGGCCTACCCGAGTGAGAAGCTGCTATGCACTAGGTCTCAGGCTGGGAAGGTTTTGAATATGGTGCCAGTGTTGGCCTCTGTGAGGGCAGAAACTCCCTCATCTCATCACCAGAAGGCTGGCCCCCAGGGGATAATTTATCTTTTTTGGAGGGGGGGAAGGAAAGATGCATGGCCACTCATAAAATAGATAAACATATTGAGCACAAAGACTATAAAACTTTTTGTTGTTGTAAAGTTGTTTTTTAAAAATTTTTTGTATAAAATCCTAGATCTAGAGTTGAAAGGACCTTAGTCTGTCCTCTTCATTTTACAGATAAGGATACCGAGGCCCAGAGAAGTGAAATTACTTGCCCAAGGTCACATAGCAAATGGCAGAGCCAGAATTTGAATCCAGGTCCTTTGACTCTAAAATTAGTGTTTTTTACAGTCAACCAATCAATCAGTCCAAGAGCCTTTATGAAGTGCCTACTCTGTACCAAGAGCTGTGTTAGATGCTCAGGACACGAAGACAAAAATGAAACAGTCCTTGCCCTCAAGGAGCGTGCACTCTATTGAAGGAAATAGAATGTAAGTATATGCAAAAATATTCTTACAGGGCAGCTAGGTGGCACAGTGGAGTCAGGAAGAGCTGAGTTCAAATCCAGCCTCACAGTTACTAGCTGTGTGATCCTGTTTGTCTCAGTTTTCTCATCTGTAAAATGACCTGGAGAAGGAAATGACAAACCTCTCCAGTATTTTTGCCAAGAAAACCCTAAATGGGGTCACGAAGAACTGAATAACAACTGAATAATGGCCTATGCAAAATACATACATTGCAAATACAATCTCCTTTCAGAAGCAGAACCCCTTCACATTACAGCCCTTTACACATTCAAATGGCAGAATCTTAAGATTTAAAGGTGAAATGGTACTGATCTAATCCAATTCCTGTATTTTATGGGCGAGGAAACCAAGGCTAAGTGTCCTGCCCAACTTCACATCAGTAGTGGGTAGCAAAGGCAGGATTTGAACCCAGGTCTCTGACTCCAGTGCCCTTTTTCCTAGGACATTGCTAACATTCTATGATTTTATATCAAAAGGCATTTAATAAAGATTTGATTCCTGGATCATGAGCACTGTAATCAGCAAACACTTTATAAATGCTTTTCCTCGACAACTCAGGTTCTCATTGATCTCCTTACCTGAACTTCAATAATATTGGAGCCTATGTCACATAATTTAGCATTAATTCCATGCTATATATTACATTGCTTTATCTATGTTAGCCTGACCCATGGCAGTTCCCAACTAAGATGCTTCTTGAGGGCAGGGATTCTTTCTTTCTGTCTCTGTCTCTATTGTTCTCTGTCTCTCTGTCTGCCTTTCTGCCTCTCTGTCTCTGTCTCTGTCTCTATCTTTTCTATCTCCCTCTGTCTCTGTCTCTCTCTGTCTCTCCTTTCTGTAGCTTTCATTTATAAGATGCAGGTGTTTAATTAGAAGATTCCTCCTCTCTCTCTCTCTGATCATTTGCACACATTGCCCAGCATATAATGGAGGCTTACTAAATGCTCTTTGATTGATTGATAGGTCTCAAAATGTTAGAAAGATGGGCTCAATCGAACAAAATGAAATTTCATTGGGATCAATAATAAATCCTATATTTGGGCTAAAAAAATCAACTTCTCAAGTACAGAATGGGAGAAGAGTGGCAAGTCAACAATTCATGGGGAAAAATCTAGGAGTTTCAGTGGATCATAAGCTCAATATAAGTAAAAAAAAAAATGTGATGTGGCAACCAAAAAAGCCTCATTAAGAAAAATACAATGTGTAGAAAGAGGGAGGTGATAATCCTGTCCTCTTGCCTGGTCAATCTGGAACACTGTTACAAGTGCCACGTTTTATAAGAGACATTGCCAAGCTGGAGTACATCCAGAAGAGAATGACCAAGATGGTGAGAGGAATGGAGACCATGCTGTGCAAGAATCAGCTGATGGAGCTGTGGGTGTTAACTGTGGAGAAGAGATGTCAGAGTAGAGGAGTGTTGGGGGTGGTTCATGATAACTGACTTCAGGTATTTGAAGAACTGTCCTATGGAAATGGGATTAGGCTTGTCTGTAACAGGGATTCTTCAGGTCTGGATTGGCCTAGGTGATCTCTGAAGTCCTTTTCTACTCTCCGAGTCAGTACTTTTTGGGGTTTCTTCTCTCTACCTCTCCCCCCACCCTGCCAGGAGCTTCAGGTGCATGATAAATGATCCCATGTCTGGACTGGTTCAGCTCCATAACTCACATTTTTACAGCACTCAGTGGTTCAAAGAACATGTTCCTAACAACCCTCTGAAAGGGGTATAGAAAAGTATGACTATCTTGATTTTATAGGTGAGAGAGAATGGAGATTCAGAGAATTTAGATAACTTACTCAGTCATACAACTAATGAGAATCATGCCTGGGATGTTCATTCAAGTATCCCAACTCTAGGTCTAGAACTCTCTCTTCTTAAAAAATCTATTTTTATTGATATCTCTTGTTTTCACATTCCCCAGATTCCCCTTTCATCTCTCCACTTATCCTTTCCCATGGAGCCATCTCTTTGAGAGAATAAAAAAAAAAAAAAAGAAAGAGAAAAGAAAAAGAGGAAGACGAGGAAAAAATCAGCATAATTGGTCAATACGTCAAAAAAAAATGTTCTTTGCAATGTTCCTTAGCCATGGAGCTCCCACAATTCTGGATTGTTGGTTTTTTTGTTTTTTGTGTTTTTTTGAGGCAATGGGGATTAAGCAACTTGTCCAAGGTCATATAGCTAGTAAGTGTTGGAAGTTGGATTTGAGCTCAGATCCTCTTGTTTCCAGCCACTCTAGCCAGTACGCCACCTAGCTGCCCCTCCCCCAGTTCTGCCTTCTCATCTCGCTTATCTGGGGTCAAGCTTGTTTTTTGTAACTTCACAATATTCATTTTTGATCATCTTTCCATAGTTGTTCTTTCCATTTAATACTGTTTTAGTCACTGTGTGTGCTACTTTCCTGGTTCTTCTTACTTCCCTTTGCATCAATCAGTTCATACATGTTTTTTATCCTCTGTATTCATTATAGTCACCATCTTCTTATAACACATTACCATTGCATCACTGTCATGGACCACCATTTATTTGGCCATTCCCCAATTGAGGGGCATCTGCTTTGTTCCAGTCCTTTGTTATCCCAAATCTAGAATTTCTTTGACTAAATTACCCTGTCTGAGGGAAAGGAATAGTCCTAACAATAAGAGATGGTTAGACCAAATGACAAGAGATGTGTCTTGGACCTTGTATGAACTGATACAGAGTGAAATGAACAGAATTACCATAACAACAGTATTGTAAAGACAAACAACTTTAAAGGACTTAAGGGGTCTGATCCATGCAATGACCAACCATTATTCCAGAGGACCCATGATTAAGCATGCTGCCCTCATCCTGACAGAGAAGTTGAGGATCAGGATGCAGAATCAGGCATATTTGTATGGATGTATATATACACACATACAAAACTCATACACATAAATACATATCCATATATCGTACACATGTATATATGCACACTTTATATCTCCACTTTGCATCTGCTGCCCTATCTGGTTTCAGCTCCACAGAACAAGATGCCCTGCCCAGGTTAAGCTCTCACCTCTAATTTCATCACTGTGCTGCTAATTCAAGCCTTGACAGATAAAGGGCTGGAGGGCAGAGGACCAGACTCCTCCCACTGCCTTCCTTTATAGAGGTCAGAAACTGGACTTTTGGGCTCATCCCATGCTGCATCTGCTGTCCTGCCTAGTTTCAGCTCCATGGAACAAGATGCTCCCTGCTGTCCACCCCCCCCCCACTTTCCTGCCTCCTTTTGTGTTTTGGTTTCCCTATTAAATTGTAAGCTCCTTGAAGGCAGGGACTGTTTTTCTTTTTATTAATTGTATCCACAGCTCTTAGGGTATTGCTAGGCAGGCACCATGGTAAATGCTTAATGTTTATTGGATTGGATATATGTACACACATATTCATATATGCGTATACACACATATTTATGTATATATGTGCTTACACATACATAGACACATGTGTGCGCACACATATACACATGTATACACAATATACACATACACATATGTATATATGTGCGTGCATGCATACATGACATACACACATATATATTCTAATCAGTAAAAGGAATTTATTTTGCTTCACTATGAATATTTGTTACAGGGGTTTTCTCTTTCTTTCAATGTGGGGGGGAGGATGTGAGAGGGAGGAAAAATAGATTTTTAATAATAAGTAATGAAAAATAAAATTTAAAAAAATAGATCAAAGAGGCCTGAACTTGAATTTAGAAGACCTGATTTTGAGTCCTACCTCTGCCACAGGATATGTGACCTTGGGCAAGTCACCTCACTTCTGAGTCCCGTTTTTCCCATCTTTCCTAGGATACCGGCCCCTCATAGGTTCTAGTTCAGCATCAAATAGGATGAGGTCGGTCAGTCAGTAAAAATTTATTAAGGGCCTACTATTGCAAGACATTGTTCTAAGTGCTGGGGATGGAAAGAAAGGTCAAAAACAGCCCCTGCCCTCAGGGGGCTCACAGTATAATATGAAGGAGACAACATGACAACAATTATGTACAAACAAAATAGATACAAGATTAATTGGAAGTAATCAACAGGGAAGTCAGAATTAAGAGAGATCAGGAAAGGTTTTTTGAACACTACAGTATGACAATATAAATGTGAGCAATTATTCTAAGGCAGGAAATTTCTACTTTTTTTTTGTGTCCTGGATCCCTTTGGTAGCCTACAAACCCTTTCTCAGAATAATGTTGTTGTTGTTGTTGTTGTTGTTGTTGTTTTTGGCTAGGCAATTGGGGGTTATGTGACTTGCCCAGGGTCACGCAGCTAGTAAGTATCAAGTGTCTGAGGGCGGATTTGAATTCAGGTCCTCCTGACTCTAAGGCCAGAGCTCTGTCCACTGTGCCACCTAAGCTGCCCCAAGAATAATGTTTTTAAAAGCATAAAATATAATACGTAGGATTACAAAGAAAATATTATATAGACATACAGTTATCAAAATATTTTTAAAAAATTCTCAGACCTCAAGTAAGAACTCCTGCCCCAAGAGAACCGTAAAAAATTGGCTTTTCTCAAAGTTATTACCCCCACCCCCAACACGCATGTACATAGGCATAAGCTGAGCTAAATTCTGTTCTTCTTAACCAGACCCAACTTGGCAGTGGATAGAGTGCTGGGCCTGGAGGCAGGAAAACCTGAGTTAATATATGGTCTTGTACACTCATTATCTGTGTGACCCTTAACCTTTGTCTGCCTCAGTTTCCTCAACTGTAAAATGGGAATGATAATAACACCTACTTCCCATGGTGGTTGTGAGGATCAAACAAGATCCTATTTGTGAAGTGCTCAGCACATTTTAGGCCCTTAATAAATGCCTGTTCTTTTCTCTTCTCTCCTCTTTGAAACTTTCATGGATCCTTCAAATTAAAAGTAATCTCAGCCTTCACTAGAATCCTCTTACAGTCATTTCCACAGTTCTAATTATTTTATATGTGTTAGCTCAGCCTCCCCACCTACGAGGAAAGTCCATAAAATTCAGCAAGCAAAAACTGAGACATCCTTGTTCCCCCCACTTCCCCAGAGGGCTTAGCACCATGCTGGGCACACAGTATCATCTATGGTATAGTGCTAGTATAGTATAAAACTCACATAGAAACAGGGGCCCCCAATCTGTACATTAGGATCCCTGCAGGCTACATATTAAATTAGTTTTAAAATGTGATAATATCTAAGTTTTATTGTAGATTGCCCAATACTATGTAAACACCAGTTATCAGGTACTCAGTAAATATTTATTGATCTGGTTGGTAGATTAGGGTAGTGGAAAGGAGAACAGGCTTGAGAGTCATGAGCTCTGGGTTCAGGTCTCAGCTGTGTCACTAACACAATCAATCACTGATGTTTTTCTGTGCCTCAAGTTTTCTTGGGTGAAGATAGATAGAGATACTCCCTACCTCCACGAAGACGTCTGTGAGAATCACAATAGATAATGTAGGCAAAAATGCTTCGTAAATCACAAAGGTCCATAGAATGATGGTCATACTGACAACCTCTGAAGAGGTGGCTCATGAATGGAAAAATGTATTAAGACTTTGCAAACTTCAAAGATTACGTAAATTCGAGATGATACATATGCATATATATTTATGTATATAAATATAGATGATGATGATGGTGATAATGATGATAGTGATGATGATCTCTTTCCTTTTAAAGGGTAAAATTCACAGAGCAATTTTCTTCTCCCAATAAGACTGTTTGCTGGAAGTGTGTCATGAAAGGAAGAATGGATAGAACCATTTATTAAGTACCTTCTATATGCCAGGACTGTGCTAAGCATTCTACAAATACTATCTCATTTGATCCTCACAACCACCCTGGGAGGTAGGTGGCTGTTATTATCCCCATTTTACAGTTGAAGAAACTGAGATTAAGTGACTTGCCTAAGGTCACACAAGTAGAGTGAGGCTGGATTTGAACTTGTCTTTTCTTGATTTTTAGATTCAGCACTCCATCTACAATGCCACACAACTGCCTCTTGGAGTGTTATCTATTTTTCTTCCCTATGATCTATGAATTTCAAGACTTTTGCCTCCCCAAATCATAGAGTCCTAGAATAGAATGAGACCCTAATAAAAACAGAAATAGCTCCTATTTCTGGATGTATAGAGGGAGGGGAAAGTCTTTACCCCCAAAATATAAGCATAACTAAAGATGAATTAAACTAAGTATAAAGATGTATATATGTTCTTTATGTTTTTGCTGTTGTTGTTTAGTTGTTTTTCAGTTGACCACTTTGGAGGTTTTCTTTGGCAAAGATATGAGAGTAGTTTGCCATTTCCTTCTCCAGATCATTTTACAGATGAGGAAATGGGGATGAAACAAATAGGGTTAAGTTACTTGTCCAGGGTCACGCAGCTATTAAGTGTCTGAGGCCAAATCTGAACTCAGGTCTTCCTGACTCCAGGTCCAGGGCTTTATCCAGTGTACCACCTAGCTGCCCTTTATGCCTTTAGAAAGTATGAAACTTTTCTTCAATTGAATTGGAAGGGGTAACTGCCATTGGCTGTTTGAGAATTGACCATGCCTCTAGAAAGCCCTTAAAAAGCCAGCCTATGAACACTTCCATCAGTCTGGGCCAGACCCAGCAGCAGAGCAAGAACTCAGTCTCTGAGGAGGCATCTTCCTTCATCTAAGAGGAATAAGGGGAGATTTCTTTTTCCTCCCTCTCCATCTTTGACCATGGCACTTTGCAGTGAAGTTACTTACCAATAGGAGACACTATCTAGAAGGACATATTGAAAGGTGTGAAATTGGTGTAGAATGCCAAGGCACCAGAATCTCCTCCTGGTGTGCTAAAGTAGGTCTTTCCGGTAGTTGGCTGGGCAACTCCTGGTTCTGTACTGCTCCCCTTCCCCCAGGGTAAGAGGGGCCTCTCCCGTTAATCCCTCTAGTTACCTGGGCTACTGCACTGCTGCTCCCCGTCTTTCTTCTGGTTCAGCTGTTCCATGGTTTTTTCTGGGGTGATTCTGGGTTTTCAGAGGTTGATAGGGCAGGGTGAGAGCAACCACCTTTGTACTCCGCCGTCTTGGCTCGAAAGGTGTGAAATTGGAAGAAGGAAACAGAGACGTATACTCTCCAAATGGACACAGAGAGGCAGCATTCAAAGTAGGAAGCAGTACCAAATATTGACAGCTCTAGAAGAAGAGCAGAAAGCTAACCATGGCTTCAAGACAAAACTAACCCTGGGAGGAGATAGTCAATCTGTGGGAAAGAACAGACACAGGGAGCCCCTCAGGGTGACTCAACCAGCTGGGAAACTGCATAAGGAAGGAGCAGAATGAGAATTCTAGGTGCAGAGAAAGTAATTAGGGTTCTGAAGTACCTGAGATTTTAGTTGCCTTGGCCACAAGTGTTCCCTATGTGGGTGCCTCATTACCATTGTATTCTCATGAGTGCTGTTTCATGTATCCATGGAAGAAAATGCTCCAGGATTTTTTGAGGGGAGGGGAGGGGAGGGGAGGGAGTGTTTTGTAGTCATTGTTCTTAGTATGCAATTTAGTAAATTAATTTGCTATAAGATAATTTGCGATATAATCTTCTGACTGATTATTAAAGGTAAGTTCACCAATGGGGGCTTTTGAGCTACTGTTTCTAGGAATGAAGACTCACAAACTATAGTAGTCAGTCCCTGGAGACCCACCTACAAACTTCTGAGTTCAGAATTGAGGAAGTAGCCCTATGGGTGCTGCATATAGTCATAAACCGACTTTCTTTACAGAAAACAACCCCATGAAAAAAGCAGCTGCAAACATCCCCGTTTTATAGATGGGGAAATTGATGCCCAGGAAGACATGATGTGCCACATCTAAAGTTACATAGGTAAGAAGAGGCTGAATTTGGACAAGAAGCCAGGAGTCCTCACTCTGAGTCTAGTGTTTTTTCCACTTCTCCTATACTCTCCCTATAGGAGGAGAAGAAATATTCCCTCCCTACCCTTTCTTCTGTGTGGTATACTGTTTATGGCGGACAAAATGCCCTGGATCTTGAGTTAGGGGGCCTGACCTCTGCTGACCTCTGGGCTCTGCTACTAACTACTTAAGTGACCTTGTACCAATTTCTTCCTTTCTTTGGATCTTAGTTTCCTCATTTGTGAAACAGAGGGTTAGACTAAATGATCTTTAATGTTCCCAACAACTCCAACTTGCATTAAGTTGTTCACTTTATAATAATCACCATTGTTTAATTATTTAAAATTACAACAGCCTTTGTACTATAGGATTCCTCAATCATTCCCTTGGACAGCAGGAGGAAGAGGGGAAAGGGGAGGGGAAAAAGGAAAGGGGGAGAGAGGAGAGGACGGGAGGAGGGAAAGAAGGGGAAAAGAGGGATGAGAGAGGGGAGGGAGAGAGGGAGAGAGGGAGAGAGAGAGAGAGAGAGAAAGAAAGATATCCTTTGTGTCCTGGAGTAAGTGGCTTCCCCATTCTTTTATTCGTGCATACATCCCACTCCCCCCAGTGGGAGAGACAGATAATTAAATCCTTGCTGGAAAGTGGATTGCTCATTTCAGCTGGAACATGAGCTACTGAAACCTGAAACTCCTGTAGTAGGTATGAAATGCTAGGAGCCATCAAATTCCCTTTCAAGTAGTACATCATTTAAAAATCAATAACCAAATACTATACTCTGCTCCATAGATTCCCCAGTTAAAACCCTCATTCTGTTTGGAGAGGCATAAAAGGCTGACATTTCTTCCACCTTTCTGATGAGGCTGACTGCAGTAGTCCCCGTCCCTGTACTGTCCCCGTCCCCCCCATCCCCAACCTCAGCGCTGTGTAATGAGCATGTAGTGAGGACAGAGCTAGGTTCAGTTCTGACTGGAACAGTCATTAACTTCTGCACACAGTAGTTCTTTAATGTTTACTGAATAAATGGATAATACAGGGAGGGAGGAAGTGCGAGTCTGACAACAGCTTACATTGTTTTTACTAGCTTTTAAAGGTTTGCAGAGCACTTCCCTCACATCCTTCTAAGGTAGTAGTGGCACTATAATTAGCCCAATTTTGTAGATGGGGAAAGTGAGGCTGAGTATTTAAAGTGATAAACATTTGTGGAGGGCCAGTTGTGTGCAGAGCTGGAATAATAACACCTTATAAGCACATAACATTTTTCTTAACCAGTATATAGGCTGCTGCAAGGATCAGAAGATTATTTCGAGTTGGAAGGGACCCTGGAGATGATTTCTAACATTCTCATTTTATAGGTACCGAAACTGACCAAGGAGAAGAGACTTACCTAAGGTCACACAGATACTATGTAGCAAAGCCGAGATTTGAGATCAGATTTAAAGGATCCTGCTAACTAGTGAGTTTTCTGCTATACCACAGTGCCTTCTGCATCATCCCCATTGTAAGCTCATTTAGAGTAGGAATCCTGTCGTTCTTTGTACGCGTATCCCCAGCACCCAGCACCGAGCCTGGACCATAGCAGGAGCATGATAAATGTTTGTGGATTGATTGATGCACATCAGTCTGATCAAAGGAGCTGAGTGATTTGACCAGTCATTTACAAATACTAACTGTAGCAGGATTCAGAATTCAGACACAGGATTCGAATCCGGCAGTCACCGAACTCCCAGGTCCTGTACTCTTTCTCCTACGCTAGGCTTGAGAGAAGGGTGATTTATTTAATGTGATTTATTATGGGTCTTATTCTTATTAGTCTTAGTTTAATATAGTATCGCTATAAATATATTAAGCCCATCCCGGTGTGGGGCCAGCCTTTCCCACTGCAGCCGCGCGTACCTCCCATCGCTACCCCGCTGACCCCACCTCTCCCCCAGCCGCCTCCCTTCAGAGCCCGGAGTCCGTCCACAGCTGAGCAGCCGCCGTGTTTGTGTCTTTAAAGCGGCTCACCCGGTGCCTTGCTTTACACTGCGATGTGGGCGTGGTAAAAAAAAAAAATCGCGTTGGAAACCCGGGGCAAAAGCAGTTTCCTGCCTTCTTAGAGCCCCGAACAGCTGGGTTGTTGTTTTTTTGGAAAGTGTCGCTGTGTGTGTGAGCGAGACAGAGGCAGGCACACAGACAGCGCGAGCTGGCCGTGGCCGTGGCCGTGGGTCTGCGCGAGCTCCGGCAGCTGCTGTGAACAGAGCGGGCTGGGACGCGGCGCGCTCCGCGCCCCCCACCCGCTGCAGGGAAGCTTGAAGCCGCGGCCCCAGCAGTGGGCTTGCTCGGGACGTGCAAGAAGGCGGCGGCGCCCCGGGGCTGCTCAGACCTTCACCCCGACGGCTCTCGGGGGCCGCTCCAGGCAGCCGTCTGCGCGTGGATCGTGACTGGTGAATGCCCCTGGCCGGGGGCCACGGCAGATACAGCCCCCCTCAGGTGCCTGGGTGAGGATGAGCGGCGGCGGGGAGGTGGTGTGTGCTGGCTGGTTGAGGAAGTCGCCCCCGGAGAAGAAGTTGAGGCGCTATGTAAGTCCGGCAGGAACCGGAGGGAAGCGGTGGGAGCCAGCTCGGGGCCAGGAATTTGGGGTGGATGCTAGGGGAGGGGGCTGAGAGCCGCCCCGGGAGGGTTGCCTTGCTTGTCCTTGGGGCAGTGCTCACGGCAGCTAGCCCCAGACGCTGTGGGGCAGGGCTGGAGCCGGGGGATTGCCCTGGCCCCTGGGTGTCGGGGGGCAGAGGGTCCCGGAACGCGCTGATGTACGGGTCTCGGGGACACGGGCTGGCGGGAGAGACTGCGGGAGCCTGGAGGAACTGAAGGCCGAGGGGACCACCCCCTCCCTAGCCTTGATCGCCCGGCGGGAAAGCTACCGGGGGGAATTCGCACTAATGGAGCGTGAAAGTGAAAGCCAAGGAATTAAAATGGGACTGGGCCGGGCTGGGCGGGGGTCGTGGCTTCCCTAGGCCGGTGCTTAGCCGGCTCTCTCCGGGCAGCCTGCGAGCACACCTGCCGCAGGTGCACTGGAGAAAGCAAACAGGCGAGGGGGAGGGGTGTGCCGGAGAAGGGGGGGAGGCTGGGGCTGCTACGGGGACGTGACTGATCGGTCCCCTCTGGTCCAGAGGGGCCTTTCTTGTTGGTTCGCATATATGTGTTAGTGTAGGGGCAAGGAGGAGGAAGAGGGGGTCGCCCTTTTAGGCACCTCGGTGGCAAACACATACAGTATTGAAGTTGTTATTGACTGGGTTTGGAGAGAGAGTTGGTTCCCGCGGGCTGAGTGAGCATAAATAGCCCTAAGTGGAGTGTATGGAGCTTGCAGAGAAGAAGGGGGGTGGGGAAAGCAGAGTAGATGGTGGCAGTTACTAGGTGGGGGCGACAAGAAGCAAGGTTTGGGGAGAAGGGCCAAGCCCAGATTCGAGATCGGGCAGCACCAGGAATAGGTCACCTTTGGCTGCGCATCCTTGGCCCCTTTCTCGGCGCTTTTCCTCTGGGGTCTAAGTGGGTTATTCTGTGTCCCTCGCCATCCGCGAGGGGAGCGTCACCATCGCATGTGCACAACTTGTATCAAGTGACTCATTTGTTTTCTCCTTTTTGCCTTAGTCTGTTTCCCAGACACACGCTGTCCCTCCCCCTTCCTGATGGTGACACTGCAGTTTGTCCGCTCTAACCGGCCGGGGTTTTATGGTTGCAAGCCCCGGGTAGCTCAGGGAGAGAGATCGAGGTTCTCGGTTGCCAGGTGGTCTTAGCTGACAGAGGTTATTGAAATTATTGGGGCGGCCTATTGGGGGGAGGGGAGAGAATGAGAAGGACAGCCCTGAGCGGAGCCGAGGGCCTTTCAGCCTTCAGCGGTCGCCCAGTGCCCCACGGATGCTAACGTTAGAGTGGTTGGGGCTCCCAAGCGTCTGCCAGTCGGCATCAAAATCTGGGGTGTCTGAAGCAAAGGTCTAGCTAGAAGACTGATGCATGCATCAGGGGGATGCATTGTCTACTGTCCCCAGAGGTGACCCCATCATCCCCCAACAGCAGTATTCTGAAACCCGCTCGGAAGTCCATCCGTAACCCATTCCTATTCCCTCCTGCTTTAATCTCGGTCTTCACCGTCTTGAAAGGAGTTGCGCCAGTAAAATCAGGTCTCCTTGAAGTCCCTCGCACAGGCGAGAGAAAGAGAGAGAGAGAGAGAGATTGCCTTCCAGCTGCATTGCATCTAGGGAACTGTGTACAGACCCGGCCCACTGTCAGCTGTGAGCAGTGGCTGGCTGTCCTGGTGGGGGCTAGTGGGGGGAGGGGGAGGCAGAGGCTTACCAGAGTTTCCTGTCTTGGGTTTCCAGATCAGAACCAAGTGAGTTCTGGCCTTTGGACTGAGGAAGTGACTTTCTATTTTTCAAAGGAAGTTTTTGTCCTCTATGTTCAAATGTAATCAGGCAGCTACTTAGGTCTTGGCTGGGTAAGCTTGGGAATTCAGAATTGGGGTAGTAAAGGATCGATCACTCATCTCTTCCCCGTGCCCTTTAGAGAATCACGAGATTGGAAGCGATTATAGAGAAAATCATGTAACCCAATCCGATCTAGTCCTTTTAAGGCATTTAGCATATTCTAATTAGTATTGGAGTTATTTCTGTGGTTATTGTCATCTCTCTACTCAATAGTAAGTACTTAGAGGGCAGGAATCTAGTCTTCGTCTTAGTTTCTAAGACTAAGTCTTGAAGATGCTTAATTTTTTTGAGTGCATAAATAAAAATAAAATCCATGTAGTCAGAAAGTACCATGATTTCTTCTTTAGAGGTAAAATTGTCCCCTCTTCCGAGATCACTGAGAAATTCCTGTGGAGAATTTGTTTTTCATTCTTTTCAGCAAAATAGAGACCTACCTCAATTTACCAGCAAAAGGAGCTTGGGGGGGGGGCAGAGAGGGGGGAGGGGTTTAAAATCTCGGAGAGATGTTGTTGTAGCCCTTTTGGTAAAACAATAACAAAAAAATTTATACTGTAAAAGTTTTAATTTGTTTCAAAGTTTGTTTCAAAGTCTTGCAACTGAAGCTTCTTGTTGATTTGTCAGACTCCCTTTGGGACTCTTGGCAGCTGTGTGGCAGTCAGTCAACAAGCATTTAAATTCCTACTATGCGCCAGGCTCTAGGCTGAAAACAGTAGGAAGAGAGGCAAAATAAACAACAGAACCCCGGTTTCTGTTATTAAGGAGCTCGAATTGTAATGGAGTAAAAACATGCAAATCCTATGAACACACAAGATAAACCAGAGAAAATCTCAGGGGGAAAGGCACTAGGCCTGGCTTAAAGTAGGGGAGGCACTGGGGCGCTGGGATACCTTTTAGTTCAAAGTTAGTACTCTCTGCCACCATCAGATCTAACACCTTCACCTATGTAAGATACTTGCTAATGTCATTCAGTGCTAAGTGATTTGACTCACTTCGGCCATATAGCTAATAAGTGAATTCAAACTCAGGACTCTTATCTCAGTCTCTTTGACTTTATACGACTGTGCTTCTATTCTGCCCTCGGTTTATACAGTATTTCCCAACTCCCTTCCACCTCACAAGCCCCGGGAACTGCCTAGCTTGAGGGACCAGGTAGAAATATAAATAGAAACTTTTTTCACCCACAATGGAACAGAAACTACCCCGGGGGCAAAACATCTTGCCCTGCCTAGCCATTCTCTAGCTTGTGGCTTATTGCTGGGGTGGGGTTGCCCTTACTTCCACTTTCCCTGTTTCAGTAGAATTATGAAGACTTCTTTAACTCCTCCCCTTGCCCACATTCCCTCTGCAGTCTGCTGGAGTGAAAGTCACACCAAGACACACTTATCTTTGTGACTCCTGCCAAGTCACCTCAAACTGACTTTTGTCCTTTGTAAAAACTGGGGGAAGGGGCTACTAGATAAAATTCTAAGCTTACAGTCTGTAGTCTTTTCCCTCTATAACTTTCCAATGGAACTTACCCCCCCACTGAAGGTGTGGATGTGACTTGGGGAGGTGGCCTGTTTTGCATAGTTATGAGGTGGGGGCTTTCCCCTTTCTTGTGTTACTGCTATTACTATTGGGGAAGGGAGTGTTTCCCCTGGTCTCAGAAGCCAAAGTATCTCAGTGGTTAAGAGAAACACAAATAACCACTATAACATTAGGGTGATAAGAGGTGGGGATGGTTGATAATGCTAATGACATTTCTATTGCAATTTACAAATATCTTGTTTAATCCTCACAACATAACCGCAGTACTGGGAGGTAGGTGCTATTAGTATTCCCCTAAGGAAATTGAGGCAGAGTGAGAGATTAAGTGACCTACCAGCCCAGGGTCACAAAGCTAGCAAATGTGCCAGATACTGACTGTGTTAAGTGCTGTGTATATTAAAAAGGATAAAAGCACGGGACCTGGCCTCTAGGAGCTCACATTCTAATGGGGAAGACAACATGCAAATAACTGCAGACTTGTGGGACATAAACAATGTAAATGAAAGATCATGTTAGAGGGCAGGCACTAGCCTGGGGAGAGGAGGAGAGATGAGGAAAGGATTGTTGCAGAAGGGAGGGAGGTTGGGTGGTTGAGTTTACTCTTGAAGAAAGCCAGGGAAGGGAGAGGGTTTAAAGGAATTAAGCCCGCAATGGAAGAGAATAAACATTTATATGGCACCTACTATGTGTCAGGCACTGTGCTTAGTGCTTTTTACAAATACTATCTCATTTGATCTTTATAGCAACCCTGAGAGGTAGGCTATATTATTATATCTCCATTTTACAGTTGAGGAAAATGAGGCCAACAGAGGGCTTGGGGTGATTTGTTCAGGGTCAAACAGCTAGTAAATATGAGATTTGAACTCAAGTCTTCCTGATGAGGTCCAGTGCTGGTCACCACCAGCTGCCTCAAGGAGCTGGATGACTACCCAAAACATTCCCTTCTACCCTCTTCCGTTTCCCAAACAACAGCAAAATCACCACATCCAATAACTAGGCAGAGCTGAGTGTGACTGACCTGAGGCCACACCCATCTCTCAGACTGGAGTTAAATTCCATTGGAAAGAGCAGGGAAGAGGCTTCAGAGGTGGCAGTCTTAGACTACGTTACTAATTCAGGTAAGGATTAGATTAGAAAACTTTACTAGCGTTGACTACCAGGTGCACTCTGTTCAATGTTGAGAACACAAATATAAAAAGATAGTCCCTATCCTTGAATTTACATTCTAATAGAAGACCACTTGCTCTGAGGAGGAGGAGGAGGAGGAGGAGGAGGATGACCTGGAAGTGGAATGTGGGGAAGCCTAGATGGGGTGAGTGGAGCCTTTGGGCCCTGGGTTGACACATTCTTTTTAGAAGTAATAGTCTTAATAATTTTACATCCCTAATTAATAGGATAGTGAAGGCTTACTCCCTGCTCTCAAGGAGCTTAGTCTAAAGGAGATCAGTCATCAGGACTAATGAGAGTCAGACAGCAGTGCTATAGGAGAATTGGAGGTGGAAGAGTGATACCTTTTATTTTCTGAGGGTATCAGAGAAGGCTTTATGGAGGAGGTGGTCCCTGAGTTGGACCTCAAAGGAGGTGATGAAATTTGGGGTCTTTGTAGCTCCCAGTGCCTAGCTGTGATGAGCTCTTAATTAATGTTTATTGAATTGATACGTTTAGCGTTGCTACTCAAATGTGAGTTAAACCCTGAGGTTCCTTCCAACTCTGAAATTGTGTGGAGGGCACTGAATGTCAGGATCAGGAATTTTCTACACTTGGAGAGTGTGGAAACTTCTCTCACCAGTGCAACAATTTGAACCCTCTGGGAAGCATGAGTGATGAAACGATTTGACCACGTTCACCAAACTGGCTTGTGGCAGGACAACCAGGTTGTCCTGAGTGGGAAGCTAGCCACCTATACACTATGCCATACTACTACAGAAAGGATGGAAAATTTGTAGAAATATTCATCCTTCTGGGTCAGGATTCCTTGAATCAGGAAGACTTCGGGAAGACTTGATCAAGCCCTATCTTGGATATATGCTGCTTATCCTCGGCAAGTCCAGTAACCTCTATGCTCACGGCAGTTTTAAGACTATACATTGCAGAGAAAGTGCTGACCCACATTGGGAATAGGCAGTTTGGTCACCTAGGAGTTCCTTTTATAGTGAAATCATGGGTCCAGTTCTTCTCCCTATCCTTGCTGTGGCTTTAGAATAAACTTTGTATTTCTTTCCATCATTTCCACTAAGAGTGGACTTTCCTTGATGTTTCTTCATTCATTGTCCCTGTTCTCCAGATCTTCTTCCCACTGGAGGAAAAGTGAGCAGTAACTCAGTAAAGTGGTAATTAGCTCCCCATCCCAATGTGTCTGAGGTCCTAAGGGCCTATCAGCTTTGTGGCCTGTGGACCAAATAGTAATAAACAATGATATTTGAATAGTTCCAGCTGGAATAGGGGTGTGTGTGTGCACGTGTGTGTGCTCGAGCATGTTCCTTATCCCCCTTGGGATGGCAATGTGTTGGTTTATTTCTAACTTAAACTTGTGTCGATACTTAAACCAGCTCTCACATACATTAGTTCATTTGTGCCTGCCACAAATGAATTATGGCTATGAGGCAGGTAATGCAAGTACTGTCCTCATTTTGCCCATGATGAACCTGAGATGTCCCCCCTTCCCCCACGGTGGTAGAATGACCTGTCCAAAATTATTTAGCTGGTGGGAAAGCTGAGACTCCAACTCAGCCCTCTGTGTACCACCTGCCTCTCCCAGGGCTTGGGAAGTCAATCTTTGCCTTCCTAACTTGGTGGAGATCTTAGATACTTGGAGTAAGTATTTAGTTTGTCTTTTTAAGGCCTAAATATAGAAAATGGCCTTTTTGCAGATGGACCAATAGAACTTGTACAAATAGAAAAGAAAGATTGATCTGGGAATTTTTAAAACAGTGAAATAAATACCACTATTATCATCATCATCATCATGATGTAACCCTATGGTACTTAAAATCCTATGCAGTTTTACCTATTTTAAGCTTTTGACTTCAAATTGCACTATTCAGATTGCATTTTAAACATGAATGTTTTAAAAATCAATTTAATTCCAAAAATAGTTCTTAAATTGTTTTTCTAGCTTGGCTAATTTTAAGAAATGCTGCCATGCCAAATTGAAAATCTTAAGGTCCTGAACCATGTTTCTTTTGTATTTTGGTTATATTTTCTTTAATGTCTATAATAATAAATAGGTAGGAGATAGGAATTTGAATTGGGATTTCTCTAATCTGAGGAATTCTCTCCACCAATGAGGGTCAGTACCTTTTCTGCAATTGAGAGTTGCCTAGAGCTATGGGAAGCTAAGAGACTTGCCCAGGGTCACATAGCCAGTCTGTGTCAGGCAGAACTTGTAACCAGGTCTTTCTGATTCTGACACTAGCTTTCTATTCAGTGTGTCAAGGTGCCTTCTCAGAATATGCTATATGACATTATTAAAAGAAAATTCTGAGACAGGTGGTAAGACAAGCAGGGGTAACAGCAGAGATTATGTAGTCTATCCCTGGTCTGTAGGCCAATCTGGTATGCCAGACAGGCCAGATGCCCCCAACCCCAGGTATGACACTTGAATTGGATGGTAAATGTTATTTGCAGTTAATGACAAAACTTCTGATCTTATGAGCTTATTTAGGGTTCAGTTCTATATTTTGTTTTGTATTTGCTGAGAGTTATTAAATTTAATTTTTTTTTCTAAATCTGCTATTGAGCAAAATTTTGTGCCTGCTAAATGTACGAAGGTCCTGTACTCGAAGTAGGAAATATAGAAATGAACTAAATACCAGAGCCTGCCATGAGGCACTTGTAATCCACAAAGAGGAGATAAGATATGCAATTACATGAGATGGTATTTGTTGAGTGCATAGTGGTCCAATCTCGAGAGAAATCTTGAAGAGAGAGAGATTCCTTTGGGAGGAAAGGCTTTAGGGAAGTCTTCCTGGTAGAGGTGCCTCCTGAATTAGGCCACGAAGGGAGGGATGGTGCTAAAAGAGGCAGATGTGGGAAGAGGTTAATTCATTGGAAACAACAATGAGATCCAAGGCACATAGATGGGAAGAGGAAGGGGGGGGGGCGGCGCGGCAGCGACTCTTGTGTGGATAGTGCATGGAGAGTGCATAAAGGGGAGTTGTGTGTTGTAAGTTCCTTGAGGGCAGGGCTTCCTGCCATATCACTGCATCTTCCCTAACACAGGCTGCGCTTGCAGATAATGTTGAAAGAATGCTATTCTCTCCCCATAGATTCATGGATTGTTTGAGCTTAAGAGATCATTGGGTCCATCTCTCTCATTTTACAGATGGAGAAACTGAGGTCCCAAAAAGATCCCACACCAAGTTAGGGGGGAAGGGTTGGGATTTGAACTCTGGTCTTCTTCCAACACCCTTATCAGCCCTGCCATTCTCATCACTAGCATGGCTTCCATCAGAGGATCTGGGTTCATCCTCTGACCTTGAGCACAGACTCAAGGAGACTACTACGCATCAGATTATGTTGTCCGGATCTTGTCACTGATGTTGACAAAAACTGTGAACTTGGAAAGGAACAAGTCTCTTCTTGGTAAACTTCCCCAACCCCAGGGTCATTGCAGGGCAGAGAGGGGAGGAGTGGAGTTGGAGATCCCAGCGCTTTTAATTGTAATGTAAATCTTTCCCAGGGGTGGCAAAGGACCAGAGGAAGTAAAGATGGAGGGAGCAGGAAAGGAGGCCTTCTGCTCACTTAATAAAATAGATTTGAAGCTGCTGACCTATCTGATTTAATCCCTCTGAGCAAAGTCACACAGGCTCGCCTTTTTCCAGCTAGGCTATGCTAGGGAGACGACCAGGCAGAGCTAGATAACGGGAGACAATCAGAAGATCTACCTGGGGGTAATGAGACTTGCATTGCCTCCGTGGAAGGGTGGTTGTGAGGATACCTTGGGCAAGTCCCTTTCCTCTCTGGGCCTCAGTCTCTTCAGTTGTAAAATGGGACTGATTATACTACCTACCTACTAGGGTTGTCATGAGAATCAGGTGAGATTGTGTATGTAAAGTGTTGTTATTAGAGAGGCAACAGTGTAGCAGTTAACAAGCCAGGAAGACGCTGGGTTCAAGTCTGGCATCTGATGTATACTGGGTATGTTGCTTCTCTTAGCTTGATACCAAAAGTTGCAGAGGAGGTGCCGACCTGAATTGGGAGAGGGAGTTTGAAATCCCTGTTGCTATTCCTATTATTATTGTTATTGAACTTCTTATCACTACTCTGTGTTCAATCCTATGCTAAGGACTGAACAAGCAATAAATGCAAGTTTCTTGCCCTTGGAGATTTAACTAGAAATCTTATATCTGAGTATGTAAATGATGTCTGTGGTATTCAATGGTGTCAGAAATCTAGCCCATGCCCTGGGGTTTTCAGAAGGAAGGTGGGCCCCCGGGGAAAGGGTGCCACATGACAAGGTCGCTGGAGAGGCCCAGGGAGGACAACGAAGAAGGAAGCCTGGCGTGCTGGGCAAAGCCATGATAGGTCGTGGGTTCAGGAAATGGTTGTTCCTTCTTGAGTGATGGAGGTGAGATACCAACTCAGACTTCATGATACTTCGAGAGCCCCTTGAAATTACTGTGGTCCACTGAGGTAGGGAGAGCAAGCTGGGTTATCTCCCTTTTACTGGTGAGTAGATTGAGGCTTCAAGGGGTATAATCTCTTGCCCAAGTTTACACATTTAATAAATGACTAAGCTACAAGTGAGAAGTAGCTCCCAAGAAATGTGAGATGTGCAAATTTCGAGACACTTCTACCTCAAATGTTCACATGGACCATTTATGCCAGACGTGGTAGAGCCTTCTGAGCTCATGTTGGTCTGAGCAGCCGCATTTGGGCACGCTGTACCTTGATCCCAATGTCATTGTGGCCTTCCTTGAGAAGGAAGGACAACCACCAACCAAGTTGTAAATCAATTGACTTGGTCTTTTGACTCCAAATTTGGTGTTTTGTTTTATTTTGTTTTACACTATCTTCGTGCCTCCTAAACGTCACTGTTGCCCATGTCTCACCAACCACCAACCATCTATGATTGTGGGATACTGGTTACAGAGCAGGCCTCAGAATCAGAAAGACCTATGTTCAGGTCCTGCTTCTGACATACTGGTGGTGTGACCCTGCTCTATGATCTGTATTGGTAAAGGGAGTTCCCTGTTACCAGTGAACTCTACCCTTGGGTCTAGCCTCTATCCCTAAACCCTACTCCCAGCGTCAGGCCCTGTGCTAGGTGCTGGGGTCAACAGAGACAAAAATGAAATACTACCTACCCTTAGTGAGCTTACATTCAGTGGCAACAACACATACATGAATAAGTATGTAGAATACATGCAAAATAAAAGCAAGTAATTTCAGGAGGGAGGATGCACAGAAATGGGGTGGAGGGGGGCAGGAAAGGCTGCAATAGAAACTGGTGCTCAGATTGACCCCTGAAGGAAAACAAGGGGCTCCTAGGGTAGAAGTGAGGATGGAGAGTGTTCCAAGGTGAGGGGAGGGGCAGCTAACCCAAAGGCACAGAGATGGGGGATGGACTGGACCATAGGGTTGGGGGGAGGGGAGTCCTATTAAATTAAGCAGGAAGGTAGATTGAGGTCAGGCTGTGAAGATCTTGAAATGACAAATTGGAATTGCTATTTCATCTCCTTATTCTATTAGGGTAGAGTGAGATTCAGGAGTCAAGGATAAACTCTGAGGTTGTGGACTTGGAAGGTTAGAAGGAAGCCCTTGGCTTAAAGTAGTGAAGTTTAGAAGACAGGTGGGTTTTGGGGGGAAGGCAGTGATGATGACTTCTGTTTTGGATTTGTTGAGTTTGAGATCAGTTAGTCAACATTTATTAAGTGTCTTCTTGGAGCCAAGACCTCCATTTAGACTGAGCTCAACTCCCAAAGTCTCTTTTCTCACCTGGCTGCCAGGTTTTTGTTTTTCTTTTGTGTATTGTCTTATTGTAAGGGCTGGGACTCTTTTTTTCCTTTTGTATCCTGGTGCTTTAGCGCCGTACTGGGCACAGAGTAGGTGTTTAACAAGTGTTTGTTGACTATCTCTTTTCTGCTCCTACCTCTACCCTTTCTGTAGATGACTAAGGTCCAGGAGAAGGAGTGATTTGCCAAAGGTTACAAAATTGTGTAATGGTAAGAGACCTGTTCCAACCATATTAGGGGAGAGAGAGACAGAGACAGAGACACCGAGTTTTTTTTGGATCCAGGTTCAGTCATATAGTGTATTATCTACCCTTTATATCCCAACTGGGATTGGAATCCAGGTCCTTTCTGACTCTAGATACATGACTCTTTCTCACTTTAAAGCTGCATGTTTGACCTTGTAACATCAACTTTTATTGTTGTTAACGTCTATTCGAGCACATGGGACAGACCTGAGAAATTTAAGCTCTGTCAAAGCACAAAGTCTCAGACTTCCAGGACGGAGCATTTTTATTACAGGAAATTAGAATTTTTTCCTGAAAAAAAGCTAGAGGGGAAAAAAACATCTTAAGGGGTAGGGAAAGACATGATCTTATGATATGACTCTTGAGCAACATTCACCTATGTGGGGCATTTCCTGGGGAGGGGGTGTGTGACACCCAGTTTGTATATAAGGTCAGGGAGTTGTTTGGAAAACTTTCACCTCTCTCTGAGAAACCATCTGTAAAACTGTTTCCCCAATTTTCTTCTTTCCTTCTGATCTTGGCTACATTTGTTTTAGTTGTACAAAAATTTTTTAGTTTAATATAATCAAAATTATCCATTTTACATCTCACTCTGGCACAAAATAATGAAAAGGGAAATGAGCAGAATCAAGAGAATGTTGTATACAGTAACAGCAATATTGTTTTAGGAACAGCTACTAATTTTGACTGTTAAAATACCTAAATTAGTTACAAAGGTCATATGAAGGAAGGTACTGTCTGCATCCAGATAAAGAACTGATAAATAGAAGTAAGTATAGAATGGTTTTACATATGTACATGTATATATACATACAGACATAGACATGCATATATAGACATATAGATGTATATACACATATGCACATACATATATACACATATAGACATACACACACACATTTGTGTCTAGTGGTAGCCATCTCTAGGGCAGGGCAGGGGGAGGGAAGAAAAAAAAGAAATTTATATGATACCTTTATATATTTAAAAGGAATAGCAAGTTGTATATAATAGATTTGCAGTTTCATGTGCAGTCATTTTTTATTCTACTACATTATAGAAATGCTTGTTTGATTTCTTAAATTAAAAGTAAAATAAATTAAATTTAAAAACAAAAGTTTCTGCCTCTCATGGAATAAACCCTATTGCTATGTGTGTGGGGAAAGAATAAATCCCAGCATGAGGGAGAAAGACCTCCCATGTGGCCAATTGTTGTATCAAAGGGTTGTAACTTAATGAAGATAGGGATCATAGGGTTTAAAGCTCTCATTTTACTGAGAACTACAATGGCTTGGTAATGTCTTGACCAAGGTGACATCATAAGTATCAGAGCTGGGATTTGAACCCATGTTCTTTATTTCCAAATCCAGTGCTCTTTCCATTACCAAAGGGGTTTTTAACTGGGTCTTTGAACTTGTTTTTTGTTTATCTTATGTTTCCATAACTGTATTTCTCCATGATTGGTTTCCTGTGTAATCCTGTATATTTTTATTTTATGCATTTCAAAGCATTATTCTGAGAAGGGGTCCATGGGCTTCACCAGACTGCAAAAGGAATTCCATGATACACACAGAAATTAAGAACCCTGTCCAACCCCTCTTATTGTAAAGACCAGGAAAGACTCTGGTTCATTGACTTTCTTAGTTATGTGGTGGAGCCAGAGCTTCAGGCAGCCTGATAGAGAGTGGAAAAAAGGAGGAAAAAAGCAGAGGACCTGGTGGGGATTCTGACTGTGCTCTATGGTGCCTTTGCTTCCTGCTCTTCCACGTCCCCATCTGAGAAAACGAGGGAGTCGGTCTCTAAATTCCATGGCCCTTGACCCATTGTTGGGAATATATCCAGAGATAAGAAGAAGCAAGAGAGCTGTTCATAGCAGTATTATATGTAATTAAAACAAACAAACAAGCCAACTAGAAGCAACCTAAATAGCTGGGAAATAGTTAATTGTGGTAGGTGAACATAATAGAATGCTGTGATATCACTATAGTCTGACTTAAGACATGTCTGAGAAATATAAAAAGATATGGAAGGATCTTTAGAAAATAGTGCAAAGTGAAAAAACTGAACTGCAAGAAGGGAATAAAGGCCCAGTAAGACACTTGCCAGCTGTGTGACCCTGAGCAAGTCACTTAACCCTATTTACCTTAGTTTCCTCACCTATTAAATGAGTTGGAGAAGAAAATGACGAAATGCTCCAGTATCTTTGCAAAAACAAACACAACAAAACAAAAGAAAAAACCAACCCATATGGGGTTACAGAATCAGACAGGACAAAAAGAACTGAACAACAATAAAAGAAGAGGAAAAGTGAATGGAAATGAGTGGACAAAGAATCCCAATGAGGATTTAGTGGGAGTGACTGAAAAGTGATGATAATTTAAGCAGTGAAATGAATTTAAATGTAAATGGTCACTCTAGAGTAACATCTTAAGAGATGGTTGCCAAATTTTTAGCGAAATATCTAATTTTTAAAGATTAATTGATGAGATCAAGTCTTCTGTTTTTCTATGTCTCAGCTACTCTTTCACTATACAGATGAAAGTTATGGGTTCTTTTTTGGGGGAAAAGGTGCATGGGAAAAGATTTCTATGCTCAACAATCCTAATACTAGTTTCACAGAAACAAATCTGCCACTTAAAACATAGAACTGAATTTGAAGCCCACTAAATGGTATTTGGATTAACCGAAATTGGTAATGACACCCTGTACCATGTCATTTACACAAATGAAAACAAGTCAGCAAGCATTTACTAAGCATTTAATCTGTTACCCTGCCAAGCTTGGGGGTTACAAAGAAAGGTAAAGACTCCCTGCCCCCAAGGAGCTCACCTTCTAGGGAGGGAGAGAGATTATACCAACAACTATGCATATATGTATGTATATACACATACACACACGATACATACTTGAAAAATAGGAAATAATCAGCGGAGGAAAAGCCCCTAGCGTCTAGCTCAGGGCTGTTGTTGGGAGAGCAGAGTAAAGAAGAAGCAATTGCTGCCACACACAGACCAGGGTAGTTTGAGGAGAAGAGAAGGCACTGAAGCCATCGAAAGGCCTCTATTTGAATGCTAGCTCTCTTACTATCTGACCAGATCCAAAGAGTGGCCAGTGACGTTAGCTTGGTGGTCTGCTCTCTGGTAGAGAGCTCCAAGGTGTTCAACATTTTCATTTATGACTTGTGTGAGGGAATAGATGGAATGCTTGTCAGAGTTGTAGATAACTTCCTGAAAAGTCCTCAGGAACCAAAAAAGATTTCAAATGGATAAAGCAGTGGACTGAACTGCATGAAGATGGAACCTGTTAAATCAGGTTGAAATCCTTTACTTTGATTTGAAAAATGAACCAAGGCTACAGCCCAATGATAGGATGGGGGGAGTCATGGCTGAGTGGCAGTTCCTGTGGAAAAAAGTCAGGGGATTGGACTGAATTGCAAATGCATGATCAGTCAACAGTGCATGGTGGCCATCCAAAGAGCCTATTTAGACTGCACTCAAAGGCTTTAGTGTCCAACAAGGAAGACACTTGGCCTACTGTCCTTTGCCCTGATTAGATCAGCCCTGGAGCTTTGGGTTCCCTTCTGGGCATCAAAGTTTAGGAAGAATGTTTACGTTTGGAGGCTCTTATATCATGAAAATCAGTTGAAGGAACTGGGGGTGTTCAGACAAGAGAAGAGAATGTTTTGGGGGGTGGATTTGGAAAGGGGGGTGGCATGTGATAGCTGTCCTTAAGTATTTGAAATCCTCTTTCAAGCAGAGGCCTAGAAAATCATTTGTCTAGAATACTTATTCCGGTATGGGTTGTACTGAATGACCTCTGAGGCCACTTCCAGTTTTGAAATTTGGGGATTTTCTGATGGCCCTGCTGTTTCCTTCTTGTAAATTACTTGCCAGGCTGTTGGGGTTTTTTTCTCCCCTCTATAAGTTAAGACTAAAGCACCTTGCCTCTCTGAGGATGTTGGTGAGGTACCTACCTAGGTGTTGATCACATGCTGCTTTGTGACTTAACAATCAACCTCCACTAAAAATTGTGGAGTCATGACATGTTTTGCTTGGTGGATTCGTTGGTTTTCATGGAAACTAAAAAAGAAACCAATCCCGTCTTCCCTTCTTCCCTCCCCCTCCTCTCCAGGATCCTAACCCCTCACCCCCTAGAACACACACACCACATCTGTCTAAAGGACAGGTGAGACATCAAAAATGCCTGGATTTCAGGAGAGGCCCATTTTGTCCTTCAGTCCTTTTGTCTGTAAGCCTCCTGGGTGTCATGGACTTGTCATCGTTAGAAATTGACTTGTTTACAGCTTCTCCCGAGGGCTGCATTAATAATTTTGCCAGGGTTAGATGCATCTATGCAAAAAGCTTGTACTAGACTTTGTGGAAAGAGATGCAAAGTGATTCCTTATTTGCATGAGCATGGGGCCAAGACTTGGGAGGCTTCCAGATGGCGAGCTTCTCTCATCTAGACCTGGGGCCTCCAGAGGTATCTAGCAGTGCCTTTCTTGATGTGAGCAAAGCTCCTGGAGATCCCTGGTACATAGGTACCAGGAATTTCTACGCCAGCTGTTCTTAGCAGATGAAACTCGTGCTGGTGGAAGGGGGACCCAGAAGCTCACCCCTTGCATAGTAGTAATGCTAACATTCATCAGTATTGGAATAAAGTGCAGAATGAGGCAGAGCATTCCCAGACTTGGTTTATGTGTTCATTTATTTTGCTTGTTTGTACATATTGATAAAAGGGGAAAAAGGAGGGACATTGGTAGATAGTGATAGCCATGGAAAAAAATAAGCAACATTTTTATTAAAGTGCAGAAAGAAGGGGTAAGGGTGTAGAAGGAGGCATCAATAGAACAATTTGTTACTACCTTGTTTTGCTTATATATATGTTTCTTTGAAAAAAATAACTGTATGTAGCAGTTCCGTTTTTTATGCAGTCTTCTATGTTCTTTGTGTTTTGAAATGTTTGTGATTATTGAATTCACAATAAAAAGAAAAACAACAAAGCTTTTATTTTTTATGTAACTTTTCAGTTTTACAGAAAATGTTTTTCCCACAACAGCCCTCTAAGGTAGGTTATAAAAATAGTGTGTGCTCCTTATGATACAGAGGAGAAAACAGAGGCTTCCTAGGATTTAGAACTGGGAGGGAGGGAGGGAGGGACCCCTTTGGCTCTGGGTCAGATGATTTCTTGTCCTTCTTTGCATAGTTGAAATGGAAGCTCACAGAGAGAGGAATGGGACTTTGCCCAAGGTGCACAGCCATGAGTATTGTATCAGAAGTGGTATTTCAACCTAGGGCCTCTCCCTCTAAATTCGATGTACTTCTTTTCACCCCAAAGTGAAGTGACCTGTCTGGGGTAGCCCAGTTAATAAGTGGAAGCTACAGTATTTCAGACTCTGAGATCAATGTTCTACATCCCCCCCCCACCCCCCCGCCAAAAAGCACAGAGTGTCTGTGGCCACAGCATCTTGACCCCCTTCCTGTGTATACATACATAACAGCCCTGCCAAGTTGAAGCTGTGGACAGACCTGGGACAGCTCTGGTAAAGGGTTACAGAGTTGAAGTGACATCTACAGGAATGACAAGAGGGAGAAAGGAAACTGCTGTGGTCTGAGAAGTCTAAAGCAGAGACAAAAGAGGAGGCAACCTAGGCATAACAGATAGCTGGCATGGGTTCAAGGCCCCCTCAGGCAGCTGACTGGCTGTGTGACCCTGGGCAAGTCACTTAAACCAGTGTTCGAGACAACTTTCTGAGTCTACAAGTTGCAGAGAAGGTTCTCACCTCTTTGTGGAGGGAGCCTTCTTACTGGGAGTTCCCAACACTGTGTGAAATCACAGATCACACAGAAATCAGTTAAAAAGAGAGAGAGTAAAATCTCTTGATCATGAAGGGGATAGAAAAAGAAAGGATGGGTTTGGTCCTAAATTCCATAAAATGATGTTTCTGTGCCTGGACTTCATGTGTAACAGGTTTCTTTTCTTTTCTTTTTTTCTTTTGTTTTACTTTTAGGTAATTGGGGTTAAGTGACTTGCCCAGGGTCACACAGCTAGTAAGTGTCAAATGTTTGGTCTGAGGCTGGATTTGAACTCAAATCCTTCTGACTTCAGGGCTGGTTCTCAATCCGCTGTACCATCAAGCTGCCCCTGTAACATGTTTCTTAAACTCCTCTTAGGTAGTTTTTCTAGATCAAAGAGACTAATTGTTTTTAGTCAGTCAACAAGCATTTATTAAGCACTTACTATGCACAGGGCTCTATGCTACATTTGGGGGTTACAAGAGAATTTTAGCCTGAATTTGCATGCTTTGTACACAGTAGGTATTTAATAAATGGCTGCTAAATTGAATTATGCATATATCATGTGTTAGATTGTAGTCATTTATCATTTCACACTACTAGACTGTAAGCTTAAGGAGGACAGGCATATAGTAGCTAAACATTCTCTTACACAGTGTTCAGCATACAGGTGCTTAATAAAGTGTTCAGTTTAGCAAAGATTAATTGTCTGAGGTATGCAAGCCGCCCCCTTCCCCCACAGTGCTGGGGATACAAAGGTAGAAAAATACATTTGTGCCCCCAAGAAGCTTGCAATATTAATGGGAATGGGGGTCTCATAGATACACAGATAAGTGGTACAAAGTAACGTAGTAAGGGTACAGGAATAGGTGCGGATAGAAACTGGACCTACAATTTCATCATTGATGTAGGGAGTACCTACCGATGGTGAGTCGGTGCCTTTTTTTGCAACTTGTTGTCTAGACCCCCTCAGAAGTGAACTGACTTGTCAAGGGTCACAGAGTCGTAATGTGTCAAAGGTGGGATTTGAACCCAAGTCTTAGCTTTCAAGGGTATAGGAGAGGTCCATACAAAGGGCCTAGGAAAATTTGAAGAGGGATCACTTTTAGGAAGAGGAGGTGAAACATAAGGAGTAGAAGCATTTTCACTAGATATAAGGAGATCTATTCTTGCCAAGAGGCACAATCTGTGTACATGCTGGAGATAACCTGATGAAATTGGGGAATTATGAGTCTCCTGGATTGTTTGGAGGGAGTTCCCACCCTCTTGGAAAGGCAGGATGAAGGCAGGTTATGGCCAGTCTTGTAAAATGGAATGATTGAACTGAAAAGGGGGAAATCCCTCCTCCATGCTTGACCTAAAGAAAAGGAAGTCATCATGTGGTGGTTTCATAGAAACCGCTGCACCAAGAAGTTCATGTTGAGAGAGAGCTGGGGATGGCAAAATAATTTTTCTTTTAGCCTTTATTTTTTGGCAAAAATTTTTCTAGTTTGTTAGCAGCATCTCCAGCATGGAGCCTATGGCAGGGAGGGACAAAATCTTGGCTTTTTCTTTGTACTCTGGTCCCATCTCAGTATGACAGGGCTCATTCTGTCCCTGGTCTTGGTGCTAATCAAATTCAGTTCAGACTTATCAAACAATCAGAGTACCGAAGTAGGGGAAATGGAAAGTATAGATCTAAAGTCAAAGTCCTTGCCTTCAATAGAGTTATAGCCTAGTGAGGGTATAGGATGCACAGCTAAGGTACTTTAAAAACAAAGCTACTACGTGGAAAGCCTTAAGAACTTTGAACAATGCACACAACCACGATTTCCAAAGATGAAGCCTGCTACTTGTTTCCTGATGGAAAACAAACAAACAAACGAATAAACCAAAGATGTAGAAGGCAGCTAGATGGTTCAGTGGTTAGAGTGCCAGGCCTGGAGTCATGAAAACCTGAGTTCAAATTCAGCCTCAGACACTTACTAGCGGTGTGACCCTGGGCAAGTCACATCACCCTGTTTGCCTCAGTTTCCTCATCTGTAAAATGAACTGGAGAAGGAAATGGCAAACTACTGCAGTATTTTTGCCATGGAAACCTCAAAAGGGGGACCATGAAGAATTGAACACAACTGAAAACGACTAAACAACGATAACAAAGATACAGAATGAGAGGTTGTATTTTATGGACATGGTCAATGTGGGAATTTGTTTTGCTTCACTAGGCATATTTATTACGAGGGGTTTGGGTTTTTTTTTTCTTTTTCAGTGAGAGTAAGGTGACATAGGAGGAAGAGAAGGTAGATTTTTGTTAACTGAAAAAAATTAAATTTTAAAAGGAAGATATCTCTTGTTGTTAACCCTCATTTTGGAAATATGATATTGTGGTATATGCAATGTCAAGGAACATAACTATGATTCCGAGACTAGGATAGAGAACTGAAATAACCATAGTGTTATTTTTCATAATGAATTACTCTTTTTAAAAGTAAATAATAGGAAAAATGCTGCTAATCAGTGCAATAATTAGCTATGATTCTAGAGGACTAGTGATAAAGCACATTACTCACGTCTTGACAAGAGACATAGAACAAGATATACATTTTTGGACACAACTAATGTGGGAACCTGTTTTACTTCAGTAAGAATATTTGTAACAAGGGTTTTTCTTTTTCTTTTTTTCCCTTGCTTTTCCAGTGGCAGGGTAAGGGGAGATAGACATAAGGTAGAAAGAAAGAATAGGATCATTGACAGTGTGTATGTATAATTTTTTTTTTTTAATGCAGGAAAGAAGGCAAAAGAAAGCGTACAGGACAGTTTAGAAAACTACTGGTTAAACTCAAATATTTAGAAAAGAAAAGCAAGCTGTACATCACAGAAATCTGTAGTTTCATGTACAATCTTATTCTGTTTTATACATGAAAATGACCCTTTTATTTGGTGTTTAAGTTCAGAGTAAAAAATATTTAAATGAGTTATAATGTACTAACAAGGTACAAAAGTGTGCAAAATACTTCATGAAGTTTGGGTTGAGGAAGAGATGGTTATTATTTACTAAAGAACTAGGGAAGGTTCCCTCAGAGAAGCAAGTTCAAGTGGACTGAGCTGAGTTTCGAAAGGATGGGCCAAAATGAGACTTAACTGCTTCTGTGGAGGGAGAAAGGTCCTGGATGCCAAGAACAGATTCTCTGCTAAAAGAGAGACAGGAGAAAAGACACAAAAGTGGAAATTGGAGGGGGAGGGTCCAGGTAAGTCATCCCTCCTGGCTGGAGCACTTAGTATTTTCAAGGGAATAAGCTGAAAGAAGGTTGGAAGGATGGGATGGTGCCCAGTGGTGGGGGGCTTTGAAGGCCAGGCTCCTGCTAAACTGTAGGGAACCATGGAAGAGTTTTGAGCAGAAGACTGCCATGACAATAATTTCAGATCTGTGATTTAGGAGAATGACTCTGGCAGCTGTGTGAAGGACCAATGGGAGAGCTTCTGGACACTCCTTCATCAAATATTCATTAAGTACTTACTATCTACACTGCATTGTACTGGGTGTTTGGGAGAATACAAGAAAATAGAGGTTGCTGCAAGGGTTCAGACTGATGGTATTAAGGGCCCTCTTGGGAATGTGTCACTAAGAATAGAGAGCTGGGGAAGAATAATAAGAGTCAAGTTGTTTGGACATAGAATGGACCAATTCTTTGCCCTTGAGACTTGGGGAACTTTGTGACGATTTGGGAAAAGTGGTGCTTGTCAGTTGCTTGCTCAGAGCCAGGAAGAAAAATAGGCTTGATTGAGGCCAAATTTAAATAGCATCAGATTATCATAATTGACTCCGGGATGGAAGAAGTGAGTTGATTTTCATGTGTGGTCACTTAACTCTGTACTGGGGGCTGTGCAGTACACAGAGGAGGATGTAATTGTAGTTCCCAGAGTGTCCATTAAAGCCCTAAACCTAGGTATCCCTGCTGTTGATTGTGCTGGGAAAGAACATGACTCAGAGCTTCCCTTTTCAGGGAGCCTTTTACCAATGGGAATCTTTTTGTTTCAGAGAGCTTGAGGCTGTGGTGGGAGGCTGGAGAGAGTTCAAAAGGTTCCTTAGTGTGGGTGAAAGAATACCTTCCTTGTAAGTAGCTATGAAAAAGACCAGTTGCATCTTGGACCCAGAGGGCTGTGTAGCTATGGTCTCTTCCAGCCAAAGGACCTTCTGTGCGGCCTGCTTTGCTCCAAGTGCATTCGTGTACACACACACACACACACACACACACAACTGATATATATATATATATCCTATGCAATAAGATTAGGGTTTGTGTCATGGGCCCCCATGGCACTCTGGTGAAGCCTTTGGAACCCCTTTTGCAGAATCATGTGTTTAAGTGTATCAAAGACAACCACTTATAGTGAAATACAGTTATCTATCTATCTATCAGTGTTTCTACACAAGATTACATGTGTATAAACAAATCTATGTAGAGTGTACTACTTCATATTAAGGACCTGTGCTTGAAGTAGTTGAGTTGGCCACCATATTTTAGCGCTTTCTCTTTCTACCCTTGTGGTCCCCTTCTCCAGGAGCCTCCATTTTGAGGAAGAGTTCAAACTATCCATTCTTCATTCCCTGGACTTCACCATTTCTCCCCCCATCTTCCAATCTGGTATCTTCCCTTCAGTACTCCCTCTTTTTTGTGCTCCTTTTTTTGCAGTGTCTTCACCCGTTAGAATATGAGCTCCTCAAGGGCAGGGGACTGCCCCTTTTTGAAAATTTTTTATTGGCTATTACTTGTATCCCAGCTCTTAGTTCAGTCCCTGGTACATAGTAAATCCTTTAAAATAATATGTAGGCTTGACTTCTTTTGCAAAGCAATAAGAAGGGGTGTATTTTAGGAGAAAGAATGTTGGTCTGTGCCAGTTTAGGTGTTCACTTCAGGTTACTGGTTTGAGGGTATTGTGAGAGTGTGTTCTAGTCTCAAGTTTTCCACTAACCCTACGTGACTTTCCTAAAAATGATTTTATCCCTCCAGGCCCTGTGCCCTCAGTCTGTGAAATGAAAGAGTTGAATAAGGTTGTTCTTGTGGGTCCTTCCAGCTCTCACATTCTGAGATTCTGTTAACATGATCCCAGGATTTTGCAGCTGTCCACTGGTGCTCCTAGTTCAGCGTTCCTGGCTGTCTCAGGGATATTAAATAATGAAAACTTCCTGCGCTTTAGGAGATGATAGTCTGGAATGAGCTGTGTTGATATGGGCTGACGACAGATGGATTTATTTTCTGATGGGAGTTCAGAGGACAAAGACTCTGTACCTGAATTCTACCAGGCAGCAGTACTTTGTATATATTTTCAATACATGGACGTATATTGCAATAGTGGGCAATATTGTTCTGTAGCCAGTAACTAGAATTGAGGGATTAGTAGTAGAATGAAACCTATTCTTCTGCTTTCTGCAACACCTTAGTAGCCAGACAAAGATTTGGTTAATTCTACATCTAAGGAACTTCATTCTAATAATTCCAGGTGCCAGAGGTCACCCCAGGAACCAACTTTGTGCCTGTTTAGAATCATGCACTCCTAAAACTGGATAGGACTTTAGAATATCAGATATTAGAACACAGAACATAAAACGTTAGGGCTGGAGAGCACCTTAGAATGTAGAATGTTTGTGGCAAAGGGGACTTTGAGCTTCCCTAGTGCATCTTATTTTATGCTTGAGGAAACAGAGGTGCACAGATAATGATGGAGAGGCCCTGAAGATTACACAGCAGGCTGATTTCAGAGCTGGGACTAAAACTTAGATCTCCTGAGTCCCCACTCAGGGCTATTTCTAACAGTCTTTTGTTGGTGATTGTGGTGGAATAAGTTCTACGCAGAGAACAACTGGATATTTTTGATTTTTCTCTTTTTTTTCCCAGCACGTAACACAATGCTTTGTATACAGTAAGTGTTTAATAAATTTTTCTTTATTTGAATGGCCTGACCCTGTGCTATTTTAATCCCTAATTTAGCTGCAGATGAGTTTCCTATTCTGTCCGTCATCCTTGTTCTTAATTCCCCATTCTTTCTTAGGCTTATTCCCTGCTAAGTATCCCCTTCCCCACATTCACTTGGTCCATCGCTGTTCTTTCTCAGTTCTACTCTGAGGGTCACTACTCCATTCCCTGACTTAAAAACAATATTTGTGTGATGTTGGAACCATCACCTCAGCTGTCTTGCAGAGTAGAGGTAAGGTCTAGTCAAATCAATAAATGTTTATGAAAAGCTTACTGTGTGCCAGTCACTAAGTTAGGTGCTAAGAGATATTAGACCAAATTTTCTTTAATGTATATCCCCCTGGGGCAGCTAGGTGGCGCAGTGGATAGAGCACCTGCCCTGAAGTCAGGAGGACCTGAGTTCAAATCCGACCTCAGACCAAACACTTGACACTAGCTGTGTGACCCTGGGCAAGTCACTTAACCCCAATTGCCTAAAAAAAAAAAAATAATGTATATCCCCAGTGGTTTCAGAAAAACCTGGGAAGATTTGTATGAATTGATGCAGAGTGAAGTGAACTAGGAGACCCTTGTACATAGTAACAGTGATATTGTAACAAGAATCAGTTGTGAAGTTTTAGCTAATCTGTTACAGTTTCTGATCAGTACAATGATCCAAGATGATTCCAAAGGACCCATGATGAAAAATGCTATCCACCTGCAGAAAGAGAACTGATGAACTCAGAGTGCAGATTGAAGTGTACTTTTTTACTTTCTTTACTTTTCTTGCCTTTTTTTTGATAAAATGGCTAATATAAAAATGTTTTGCATAACTTCATGCATAAATAGATATCAAACTTCTTGCCTTCTCAATGAGTCAGGAGGAGCTGGAGGGAATGAGAGAATTTGACACTTAAATTTAAAAAAAACTAATGTTAAATAAAATAGCTCATTTGAGGGGAAAAAGATAATGTGCATCCCCACTCTGATGTTCTGTGACTCAGTGACTCTTCAGTTATAATCCAGGCTTTACCTCAATTCACGATTTAGCCTGAGGAAAATGTGTGACCTTGGACAAGTGACATCATCTCTGTGGGCCAGTTTCCTACTTTATAAGATGAGAGGATTGGAGAGGAAAAAAATCAAAATTCTTTGAGTTCTCTTCTAGCCCTGGCATTCTGTGAATCTCTTTTATGAATTCTCCAGAGAAGTAGGGAAATGTTCTCTGCCCCTCCCCACTAAGTTATTTCGATAAACAGAAAGGCAAATACCCAGTTAAACTCTGGGGGTTACATCTGATAGGAAACTGGAATGATTCTGCCCACTTCTCTGTCCCTTAATCTGCTCTGCCCTCCTCTGCCAAGACACGTGACATGGGACTGGTTACAGGTGTCTCCATAGTCCCGGGGAGTAGGCAGTGCACGTAGGGAGCTGAAGCAAGGTTCAGCCCATGGGAAGCAGGTGTCAGCTTGCCAGCTCCTGCTGTATAGCCTTGTTGACCCGGAGGGTGGGGCATGCCAGCATCTGTTTTCCTTGTTCAGGCTGCTGCCCCACATGAAGTTCAGGCAGTGGCAGCTATAACCCGTTTTCAGGCAGACAAGGTCAGGGGAAGCCTGAGTCAGCATTCTTAGACACACACCTGCTTTAATACTCATCGGGTTCACACAATTACAGAGCTTGGGAGACAGAGGAGACCTTGGAACTCCAAATGTGAAAACATAGACATATGGAGTTGGAATACACCTTGGAGGTCAGCTGACTTCTAAGCCCAACCCCAACTCTAAGAAACTAGAGCTAGAAGAGGTTAAGCAGCATGTCCAGGGCCACAGGTAGTAAATAGAATCAGAACTTGAACCCAGGGCCATGATATTCCAGAATATAGTGCTTTTTGGGGTAGCTAGGTAGCATAGGGGGTGGAGCACCGATCCTGAAGTTGGGAGGATCTGAGTTCAAATTCGACCCCAGATACTTACTAGCTGTGTGATCCTGGGCAAGTCACTTAACCCGATTGCTTCCCCCTCCCAAAAAAAAAAAAAAAGAATATAGTGCTCTTTCTGCTACATGACACTGTGTCCTCAAGAATTAGGCCACAGAACAAACATACGATGTTAGACCTAGGAGAGATCTTTGTCAGTCATTTAGCCCAGAGGTTCTTTTTTATATCATGGGCTCCTTTGGCAGGCTGCTAAAGCCTATGGGAAGGACCCTTCTCAGAATAATGTTTTTAAATGCATGAAATAATGTGTAGGATTACAAAGGAAACCAATTATACCAACATAGTAATTAGTTCAAACAAACAAACATAAGTTTATAGGCCCTAGGTCAAGAACCCTTGATCTAGTCTAACATATTTTCAGGAGAAGTGGGTAACAGGTCCAGAGAGCCTAAGAATCCTCCCTTCCGAGGTCACACAGCTACTTAGGAGCATGGGTAGGAACTGAATCTAGTTGCTCTTGTTCCATACTAGTCCACACTGCCAATAATATTGTATTTTCTGTAAGGCCTGGCACTATGCATCATAAATATTAAGTACTTAATAAATGTCTGATGACTAGTGTCCATGTTGGGCACTTCTACACGTCTATTTCCTGTGAACAACCCTTATTTTGACCTATATCCTGGATAGCTTTTCTGACCATTCTCAATTAGGGGAGAACTAAGGGGTTCGAATGTATTATACTTCTCATGGCATTTTAATAGGGACCCTCTGGAAGCTATACCTGTTGAGGATGGCATTTTGAATATAGGGACACCCTGCTATGACACCTGGATCTCTGCATAGAGATGGTGATCTCACCATCAGAGGTGACCATTGTCCGGGTGGGAAGATAGAAACAAGGAAGGTAAAGCCCCAGATTTCCTAAGGCTTAGGGGGGGACATACAAAGGAAAAATTTGAAAATGTTTTCAAATTAGACTTGGACCAAGAATGAAAATTCAACCCAGTTTTGGGGGCAGATGGTAGAATGTTAAGGGAAAGATGACACAGAGAAAGCAGAATTATTTAACTACTGTTTTACTTCTGTCTTCATTAAGGAAAATTCAGGTTGGGAAGGGTGGGAAAAATTTAGCTAATGGGGAATTGAAACTGAAGACCACAGGCTCATAAAAGGTCTGAGTTGCGAACGACCTTGGAGATCATCTAGTCTCATTTTCTCATTTCCCAGATGAGCAAAGAGGTGCCCAGAGAGAGAAAGTGACATCATGCCTCCTGTCTCCAAGCTAGTGCCCAAAATGGGCATGGTCATACTAATCATAACCTGTAGCTCTTTCATGTTTGCAAAGCACTTTGCTTACATTCTAGCCTGGTGATGCAGGTGCCATAATTCCTATTTTACAAATGAGAAAACTGAGAATCAGAGAGGTTAAGTGATTTGCCCAGGGTCACAGAGACATTAATCCAAGTCTTCATGACTCTTTCCTGTAGCACTCTACTACCATGCCATACTTGCCTGCCTCTCTAAAGCCATTTTAACTAAAATTTAACAAATTTTCTTAAACTTCTAATCTTTATTATCTTTTTAAAAAATAACAGCTTCATTTCTGAACCTTCTCTCACCCTATAAAGCCATTTCTAAAGATTTTGTATTAATTTTTTTTTTTAAACATCCGCTACTCACCCTTTGGAGCCTCTGAGGTAGATGCTCTATTTATTATTCCCATTTTAAGATGAAGAAGCTGAGGCTGGGGGCTTGAGTTGCTCAAAGTCACATAGATGGAAAGTATGTAAGGTGAAATTCAAACCTGGGTCTTCTGGACTTCAAGTTCTGCCCATGTCCAATATGCCTTGCTGCCTCCTAAGTCACTGGACTCACTATCCAGTACTGTAGCCCTGTTACCATGACTGAGGGAACACTACCAGAGCACCTAATTGCTCTCAATGAGCCAACATGAATTATAGTATCTTGGGGTACTAAAAGAATATGCACATGTGCTCACATCATGAAGAATGAAAGATGTTCCAGAAAACAAGATGGTGGCTGGAAGGGAGGAGGAGTAAGAGGTCCTGGAGAGCTTGACTTTGATTAAAATTGCCCAGTAGATTTTTAGATAGTTTGTGAACTGTGATGACTAGAATCCAGCATGAAACCTCTGAGAAGCCATACCATGCTCATCATATTTCCTTTTTGGATGGTGTTCCTAGACTCATGAATGAGGGAAATGCTATTGCCATAGATTGCCAAATGCTTTCCTAAGGTGCAGATGAACTTCTCATGTTACCCTTGTGGACAAAATAGAGAGATGTGGGAAGGACGACAAGTCAATTAGGTGGATTTGTAACCTGGACAAGAAAAATGTTGATAAATATAAAGAGTTAGTGGTAGATATCTGGTGTTATGCCACAGAGTTTCTTGCCTTTTGGACATTTCTGCCAGTGGCTTGAACAGAGGCAACATGCTTATCAAATTTGTAGGTGATTTGATACTAAGAAGAATAACCCAGTGAAAGAATCAGAATCCAAAAGGTTGCAAAAAACTAGAAAGATGGGGCCAACAGCATGGACATGTGAGTCCAATATAACAAAATTGAATAGACAGTGTGTTGTGATGGAAGAAACATTGACTTTGGGCGAATCTGTTCAAAGCCTAACTGTACCCATTCTGGTGGGGCCATGAGACAATTCATTTAGCTTTTCTTGGACTCAGTTTACTTGTATGTGAAATAAGGCACCTAGATTGTAAAGTCTTCAAACATCCTTTCCAGCTCTAAATCCCATGATCCTATGAAAAGAGGTCCTCTACTCCAGTTCAAAAAATCAATTATAGAACTACAGGATTCAGAAATTCAATTCAACAAACATTTATTAAGGGTCTGTTTAGGTGCAAGACACCTTGGTAGGAGAATGGAGGTGATGTGGCTTAAAAGCAATTCGTAGAAAAACGACTGGGGGACATTCCCCAATAGATGAGTAGTCACATGACAAAAACAGTTCTCAAAAGAAAAATGGCTAATTATTAATGGCTATATGAAAGAATTCTCTAAGTCACTAATAATTAGAAAAATGCAAATCAAAACACCTCGGGTTTCATCTCACATTTGGCAAGGTGGCAAATGTGTCAAAAGATTTATTGTTGTTCAGTCATGTCTGACTCTTCAAACACTGGTGTCTGAGGCCAGATTTGAACGTGGGAAGCAGAATCTTCCTGACTCCCAGCCCAGCCGTCTATCCATTGTACCACCTAATTGTCCCTAGGAGTAGTGTTAGAGTTGTTGTGAAAAAATGGGCACACCAATTCACTTTTAGTCACCCTGGAAAACAATTTGGAATCACGCAGAGACAGAATGACTAAATGTCCATATCTTTTGACCCAGAGATTCCACTGCTAAGAATATTCACCAAAATATTTATAACAACACTTTGTCATAGCAAAGAACTGGAAACAAAGTAGATGCCTGTCCACTGGGAAATGGCCAAACAAGTTGTACGTGGATATAAAAGGAGTATTACCTTGTTATAGGGAATGACAAATATGATGAATGTGAGTACAGAGACGCATGAGAATACCTACATGAACTGATACAAAGTGAAATAAGCAGAACCAGGGAAAACATTATACATAATTATGACAGCAATGTGAATGAATGAAAAGAACAAAAGAATACAACAGAATTGAAATTTAATGCTATGAAAGCATAATGACTAGGTTTGGCCCCAAAGAAGAGATATGAAGAGGTACCTCACTCTACCTTTTTTTTTGCAGAGGTAGGAAGGAACTATAGGTATGGAATATCGCACATGATGTCAGATTTTTTTAAATGTGCTGGTTAGTTTTGCTGAACAGTTTTGTTTATGCTTTTGAAAAAAATACAGTGATGGCTCTCTGGAAGGGTGAGGATGGAGGGATACATTGCGAAATGTAGGTGATGTAAAGCAAAACATATCAATAAAATTTTATTTTAAAAGCAAAGAAAAAGAGCAGGGAATTTTAATAGCCTCTGATGTAGAAGCCAAAAAAGTTAATGTGATCTTTCTTAGGCTGCCTGAATGAGGTCCAGATTGAGGGAGTTGATGATGTCCCTGACCAGGCCACGTTTTAGTAAACCTAATGAACATCATCACATTTTTCTTTACTGATTGAAAGATTTTCAAGTCTCTGGGGCATCTTTGTGAGTTCCCATAGCCATTGTCTAGGATTAGAGAAGGAAGCAGGGGGAAGGTGTAGGAGTTTTGTCTCCGTGTGCTTATGAACTGAGCCAAGGACATAGCCTGGAAGTTAACTTTTTTTAAACTCAATTCCTGATGTAAGCTTGTGTTTCTTCTCATCTGCCACTTTCTCCTGATAGTAGAGGGTGGGAAAAAAATGGTTCAGTTAATTAAGACATCTGGTTGTTTGACATTTCACTAGGGCTGTTTAGCCTGGGAGGGGCAGCGTGTGGGAGAGCCAAGGGAAAATTTTTCCCTGCCTTTGCCTATCTGAAGGGCTGTCCTTGGGAAGAAGAAGACTTGTTTTGTATAAGCTTCAGAGAGGAGAACCTGGGATGGATGAGTAGGATTTGGAAAGGCAGATTTGAGCTCAATATAAAGAAGCCCTTCTGGGGTCTGCTAGAGTGGGTTTACCTCTTAAAGCAGTGAACTCTTTGTAACAGAAAAGGACAGTGGAAATTAGATGACCCACTCATTTGTCTGGCATGTCATAGAGGTAACTATTGTTTCATCCTTCATTCTTGAAAAGGACCAATGACATATGATGAGGGTGATGCCTTGACTTGGGAGGGAATCGGATTTAAGTGAGGCCAAGCTTCAAAAAACCACCCACCTCCCCCTGTCCCCCAGAGCCATTGGAGTCCAGTAGCAAGACAACAGTCAAGATGACTGGTGACAGCCCAGGATGTAATGACTGACTTTGGCCCTTTTCTGGAGAGAGCTAGTGCTTTGGTTTAAAGGTTTGGCCATTGATGGCCTCTAAGGTCAGTTTTAGCTCTGGGGTCCAGAGATTCTGTGGCAGTCTCAGGCCTCACTGAGTTTGATGGGTTCTGTCTGGATGTTAGATAAAAGTAACAGAGTTCCTCTAAGTTTCTATTGATTTCTGGAGCCTTTGGTCTATTTGGTTCTCCCTGATAATATTAGTTCTCTAATGGTTTACTTTGGTTTGGTTTTTGATAAGCCTGCACGCTACTCCTACTCTGACTCAGAGATTCATAGCTTGCTGGCGCTGGAAGAGACCGTAGGTCATTTTGTTAACTTCTCCCCCACCCCCAATTTATTTTACAAAGGAGGGCAGTCATGGCACACACTTTGCATAAGCCAGAACAGTTTACATAGTGAACCAGTGGCAGAACCATTCAAACATGTAAGGTATCATCTGAACCAATCCGTAGGTGGCCTAGAATCCTCTCCACAGTACTCCTGACAAGTGTTTATCCAGCCTTTGCTTAAAGTCATGGGGAGCCCACTGTCTCTTGAAGCAGCCTGTTGCACTATATAGATAGCTATATTTACCAGGATGTTTTTTTCCTTATATGGAGCAGAAATGGTTCTCTCTGCAGCTTTTACTTTTCAAGGCCAAGTAGAACAAGGTTAAAAAAAAACCAACCCTCTTCCAAATGATTGTCTTCAGAATACCTGAAGAAGTTATCATCCCTGACACCCATCCCCTTCTCCTCTGCTTTCTCTTCTCTAGCCTCAGCAGCCCCAGTTCCTTTAATGCCTGTTTGTCACCTTCATCAATGGTTCCGTCACCATTCCTGGTTGTCCTTTGGACTCTCTCCAGCTTGGCAGAGTTATTCCTTTTTATTCTGGACTGGAGAAGTCCCTATTTCTTCAGGCCCACAGCAGCAAACTGCTCAGTGGGTCTTTTCATTAACATTTGTTAATTCACATTTGAGATGGAACTGTTTCTGGGGTGCAGTTGTGACTTATTCCATTGGAGCCATGTTGGACTCCCCCCACCAGGGCCCTGCAGAGGGCAGGAAGAAGCCCTTTTGATGCAGAACAGCTTAGAGCATTTTAATTGGGCGAGGTGCAACCTGCCAATTAGCACCAATCATGTCACCTGAGTTGCTGCTCACAGAAGGTGCTTAATCATTTCACCCACATTTATGCCTGAAATTTGAGTTACAATAATATTGAGCATTTTAGGGGAACAAAAAATGAACTTGCTTTGGCCTCGGGAAGTCGCACAATCTTCATCTGACCGATTGAGGAGTAAAATAGATTACAGGGTTGAGAGTGGGGGGCAGAACTGACATTTTTAGAGTGATCTATGGTTCCAAAATACTTTGACATAAGGGACGATCATATTTCTTTGTCTTATTGTCAATAATTTACTTATACTATAAATACCACAGATCTGTAGCTGGAAAGGACCTCACAAGCTACCTCAAATTCTCTTATATAGGTAAGGAAACTGAGGCACAGGGAGGTTAAAAAACTTGTGCAAGTGTCAGAGGTGAGATTTGAACCCAGGCCCTCCAACTCTTTGAGCCAGTGCTCCTTCCACAGTAACAGACTGTCATCTAATTAATATTGTATGAGTAATTCAATAATATTAATATATAGTAGCCCACACTTATGTATTTTTAAACATGTATTAAACACCATGTGCCAGACACTGTGTTAAGCAGTGTGTTAAGTTAAAAGTTAAGTTAAAGTTAAGTAAAAAGTGTTAGTTAAGCACTTTTTACAAATACTATCTCATTTGATCCTCAGAACAACCCTGGGAGGTAGGGGCTATTACTATCCCCATTTTACAGTTGAGGAAACTGAGGCAGACAGAGGTTAAATGATCGCCCAGGGTCACACAGCTAGTAAATGTCTGATTTGAATTGAGGTTTTCTATGTTCCAGCACTCTATTCACTGTACCATTTAGCTGCCTCCTATAATTTTTATTTTATTTTATTTTTTGTTTTGTTTTTTTGCTAGGCAGTGGGGTTAAGTGACTTGCCCAGTGGGGTTAAGTGACTTGCCCGGCGTCACACAGCTAGTTAAGTGTCAAGTGTCTGAGGCTGGATTTTAACTCAGGTCTTCCTGACTCCAGGGCCAGTGCTCTATCCAAGCTGCCTCCTATATATTACATATATGCATGTCCTTGGAATGTCACAACTGGGAAGGACCTTATAGACCATCTGGTTCCATTCCTTCCTTTTATCGATGAAGGAAGTGAAGTCCACAGAAAAGAAATTATATACAGTACTCTACGATATGACCCTTTCTTATACTACCACCCCCCCAAAAATGACTTGGTATGTATTTTATATATGTTTATATGTCCAGGTCTCCCTTGATAGAACATAAGATCTTTTAGGTCAAGGACTATTTCATTTTTGTCTTTGTATTCTCTAGTACCAGAAATAATGATAATACCATGACCAACAATAACAACAATAAATAGACCAGGTTTAAGGTTTGTTTAGTACTTTACAAATATTATCTCATTATCTCAAATACTATCCTCACAACTGGGAAGTAGGTGCTTTATTATCCCCATTTTTCAGATGAAGAAACTGAGGCTGGATTTGAACCCTGGGTTTCCTGATTCCTAGTCCAGCACTCTATTTACTGGCTACCTAACTTCTACTGCCATTCCTTGAACATAGTAGGTACCTAGTAAGTGCTTGTTGATTGATTGATTTAGTTAATGGCAGACTTCAAGTACTGAACTTTTGCTACTATACCATAGCACTTCAAAGTTTGCAAAACGCTTTCTTCCCAATGATCCTTTCAGGACGGCAGTGCAAGTATAGTCATTCCCATTCTACAGATGAGGAAATTGATTGTCAGTGAGGTGACTTAATCACCATCACCACTTCTGTAGTCAAGAGTCAATTCCAGATCTTCTGGCTTCATATCCATCACTTTTTTTTCTTCTTGAATATCACACTGCCTTAATGACTCCCTGTGAAGTTAGGACAAGTATTTCCCTCCCCTCCTCATCCTTCCACCACCTTTTTTTAAAATGAGAAAACTGAATTTAGAGAAATCAGTTGTTGTTTTTTTAAATGATCAAACTACCAATTAACAGTGGAGTCAGGATTTGAATTCAAGTTGTCTGATTTCTAGCTTTGTATTCTTTCCACTAGTCTGTAGACCCCATCTTGCTTTCAAGAGACTTGCCCTTCATGTCACCAGCGTTTTGGGAGATGGAATACAAGCTTCTATCACAGCCCATGCCTTCAGATATTTTCAGTGGAGTTAGAGATGAGAAATAAATATATATATATATCATTTAATGATACAAAAGCTGTGAATAATCAAGTGCCAGGAAGCGAGTGATAACAAACGTGCAGTGGGAGTTCAGAAGAGGGAGAGATCAAACAGTGGCCTTATCTCCCAAGGCTTCATGGAGGATGAGGAGCTCGAGCTGAACCTTGGACTATGGGGGCCACTGTGGGCAGACTGAAGCGGAAAGCTTGGGGGTAGGAGGTGGGAGGACGCCATCCCCACACCTCATCCACTGAAAGGAACACACTGAGTTTCAATCAATCTCCCTCCCCGTTTCCCAGAGTCACTCTACACCGTTGCTGTTGCTCAGTTGTTCCAGTCGTGTCTGATTCACTGTGATCCCATTTGGGGTTTTCTTGGCAAAGATGCCGGAGTAGTTTGCCATTTCCCTCTCCAGCTTGTTTTACAGATGATGAATCTGAGGCAAGCAGGGTGAAGTGTCTTGCCTGAGGTCACGCAGCTAATAAGTATCTGAGGACAGATTTGAACTCAGGAAGCAGAATCTTCTTGACTTCAGGTATACTGTTAGACCCTGATTATAAGAGGTGAATATTAGGCCTCTCAGACCTAGAAGGGACCTTGGAGGTTGTCCAGTCACGAAGCAAGTAGTCATCTGACTACCAGTGAAGGGAGGTCATCCTTCAGCTTTAGGGGTGCTTATCAGCTATGTGACTCTGGGTAAATCATTTACTTACCTTTTGTGGGCCTCAGTTTCCTTCTGTGTAAAGTGAGCTTGTTGAGTCAGGTAACTGATAAGGATTACTCCAGCTCTACATTTCTGGACCCGGGTAAAGCAATTCTTCCTTCCACTGTCCCAGACCTGCTTCTCTGCAGTTTCAGTGCGCTTTTCCCAAAACTAGCTCCTAGTATCCAATGCCCAAGCCCTGTAAAATGACAGGCCCTCTTGCTCCACAGAAGATACGTCTAATCCCTCTAACACATGGTAGCCCTTGAAATCCTTGTCTTAATCCGTGTCTCATAAAGGAGTCCAAACCACATTGTACACATCCGGGTGTTGGGAGAATCCCTTTTCCTCATTTCCACGAATATAAAAACTGAAGCCAGTGACATTTTTAGGGGTGGGGGGAGTCTTTGTCTTGGGATTCACCCAGAACTTTCTAGGGTTATTGAGCAAATGCATACGTACGCTCTCATAGCCTCCCCTACCTACCCCAGAGTCAGAGCAGATGTTGTGCCGTGTCATCATGATAAAAACTAGGTGGGGAGAGGAATGGTCATTTGCAGTTGAAACATTTCTGACCACAGCCTTGCACTCAGTTGCCTTAGTGGCCCTAATGGGTAAAAGTATTGCTGGAGATGGAGATAAAAACATATTTGTCATTGTAACAGAACCTTCTGGGCAGTGTCAGAGGAAGCAGAGATGATGAATGATGCAAGTCAGGTTTTTGTCTGTGCAGAATCGTAGGTTAGAGCTAGAAGGAAGCTTGGAATATAGAAGGTTAGATTTGGATGACACCTTAGAACAGACATTGTTGATGTCCCAGTCTGGAGCGCTTGCTCTTTTACAAATGAGGAAATGTTAATATGAAGCTGACAGTTATGTAACATTTGATAATTTTACATACATTATCTCATTTTAATCCTTTTAGTAAGTGTGCAGAAAAGGAATATTGGCATTTTACAAATTGGGAAACTGAGGTCAGTAGAAGAAAATGACCTGCACAAGGTCACTTGGCTAGTAAGTAGCAAATTCTAGGACTCGGATGCCTGTCTCCTCTCAGTCCAGTATTCTCTCCACCCTACCAAACTGCTTTCCAGAAACTAGGTCATGTGAACACATTGGTTATTAGCATTAGGGGAGTGGAAAATGGGTCATGGAAAGTTGGTGTTGAGACTAGTATGGGGTCACAGGAGTTTAGGAGTGGGCGTGGATGATCAGCTATGTCCTGTGTAGGAGGACTAGCTGTGTCCTATAATGGGGCCTGGGGCTATTAGAGCATGCAGGAGTTGTTTCTGGGAGGTAGGGTTGGATAACCTCATTGGAGCAGACAGAGCAAATTCCCAGGATGCCAAGCTAGTGAGTGGAGTCTCCAGGGTGGTCTCTCTCATTTTCTAGTTAGAGGACTGCGGGTTTTTCTCCCAACACCCCTCTCCCTTTGGGAAATGGCCAACTGGGGTCAATGATGTGACTTTGTAATAGTGAAATGAATAGTGGTCTGGGACTTGGGACCTGGATTCTAGTTCTGGCTATCACACTGACTCGGCCAAATAATTTAGTTTTTCTGGGCCTCACCTTCTTCACTTGGTGTGAAGAGGCTGAACTAAGACGTCTCTAAGATCCCTTCCAGTTTTTGAAGCTTTGGTCCTGTGAGTTCTAGTTCCGTTGTCTTATTCTACAGCTGAGGAAACTGAGATTCAGTGGTTGTAAGTGTCTTGCCCATAGCCACACAAGTGTTAAGTGGAATAGATATTTGAACTTATGCTTTCTGACTAAAGTCAGTGCTCTTTCTATACACAAGAGTCAATTGGCATTTACTAATCACCTGCTATGTTCCAGGAAGTGAGCTAAGCCCTGGGAAATTGAAAGAAAGGCAAAAATCAGTCCCCACTCTCAAGATAGTCGAAGCCTAGTGAGGGAGATAGTGTGCAAACAAACAAAAATGTACCTACAAGATACTTACAGGGTAAATGAGAGAGAGGCTCAGAGGGAAGGCACTAAACAAGGGTGGGGAACCTGGGACTGAGATTAAGGAGGCCTGGGAAAGGTTCTTGCAGAAGATGGGCTTTTAGGTGAGACTCAAAGGAAGCCAGGGAAGCCAGGGGTGGGGGATGAGGAGGGAGAACATGCCAGGCATGGGGCACAGCTGGAGGAGATGCTCAGATTTGGGAGATGGCTCAAACAACAAGGAGGTCAAGTGTCATGAGATCTCAGTACAAGGAGGGGAAGAGAGTGTAAGAAGGCTGGACAGGTAGGAAGGGGCCAGGTTTTGAAGGGCTTTGAATGCCAGCCAGAGTTGAAGCCAGATAGCAGAGGTGCTTGCTTCCCAACACCCATGGTGCTATTCATTAGTACTCCTCAAAATACTGGTGATGGGCAAAAATAGGTGGTTGGTGCTATTCATGTGATTCCACAGAAGGCTAAAATCAGGTTCTTCTGCTGAGGGCTTCCTCATGTGGTCTCGGTCGTGGTTTGGGGAAGTCTGGCGCTGGTCTATGTGTATGACCTCAGGCCACTCAAGTCACTTAGCGTCTCTGTACCTCAGGTTCCTCATCTAGAAAATGAAGGCATGATTTTGAGGCAAGGCATCTAAACACTCCTGCCTCAGTTTCTTTCTGCAAAATGAAGACATTGCACTAGTTTGTGAGGTCCCTTCCAGCTTAGGGTCCAAGGAACACAGCGTTTTGAATTGTAAAGGGCCTTAAGGCCAAAATAGTCTAACTGCCCCATTTCACAGATTAGGAGATTGAGGTCTACAGAAAGGATCCCTTGTTGCATGACTAAATCTAGGGAAAGTTCACCCTCTCCATCTCTTCAAAATGAGCATTTGAAACTGACAAGAGTCACCTGGAAAATTTTGCTGGAGTCATGACACTCTTTGGCACTCTGGGGAAGCCTTGGGACCCCTTCTCAGAATTATGTCATTTTATACATAAAATAAAATGCATGGGACTGCAAAGGAAACATTGAAATACAATTCTCAAAAAAAAAAACCAACCCAAAATACCTCACCCCAAATCTAAATCCACAGACTCCAGGTTAAGAGCCCCTGTGCCTGAGGGAAAAAGTAAGGATTTAGATGAGTTTTTTCCCCTTGGTGTTAACACTTTTATTTTCCCAGACTTCAGTGTTTATACATGCAGAAATTGATTGAATAGAATGCAACTCAATTCTTTTAAGTATATAAAAGAAAGACAATTTTATGAACAGTTTAAGATACCTCAAAACAGTGTATCTTAGAGACTTAGTAATTCAATTCTACCATTCAGTTTTCTGATAGCTACATACTGTTATCAGACCCCAAGAGTGTTGTTAGTGAGCTAACATTAGATTCCAATATTTGGGCATATATTAAGGATATCATTTTTCCTTCCCTAAAATAAGGAGGTTGGGCAGAGAAGGAGAAAGTCACAGAAACCCCTGGAATTGTGGGCAGGGTGTGATGTGCTGTTGGGTGAAGGTTGTCCATTTTCATTTCTGTTGAAGAAAAGCTAATTTTACAGGGGAGAAACTGAGGCCCCAGCAAAGGAAATCGATATGTCCAAGATGAGTCAGAAAGTCCAACAGAGCTGGGATCAGAACCTTGGTCTCCTGACCTCTGGTCTTCTGTGCCTGTCACTCTATGCCACATTGTCATTGCTGAAAAAAATCTGCAGCCTCAGATGTTGACAGAGATAATAAGGAGGGGAAGAAGCAAACAGAACTGTCTAGGCAACTGAGCAGTGGTCCACTGTCAAGAGCCAGGCCTCTGGAAAAAATAAATACACAGATCTTCATGCTGTGTGCAGTGTGTATTGATCTTTTTTTTTTTTTATATAAACTCAGAGACTGAGCGAGAAGGTCATGGGATTGAAGAGAAAGACGTCATACCCTAGACAGGCTTCACAGAGGTGGCATTTTCAGACTGGCATGCTAAATTAGGCTCATCCCATCTTTCCCGTTCACCAAAGTGAATGTTTAGCATGTGGGAATGGAGTGGGCTCCCTAACTGCTGAATTATATGGTATAATTCCTTCCTCTAAATGTATGCAAGAAGGTAAATAGAAAACTGGTTTTGCATACTTGATGGAAAAGGCTCATGTTTTCAGCAGGGCGTGCTGAAGGTGGTTTACTAGATTGTAAATTCCATGAGGACAGTGGCCTATGCTTGTGTTTGTGGCTTTCCCGGCTCTCAATACAGACTTTAGAAATGGTGATGTTGTTAGGAGTTCTAGAGGACTCTTGAGGTTATCCTAGAACTCAGAGTGCCTGGCACATAGTAGGTGCTTAACTTGGAGATTGATCTAAGCTAAAGGTTCTTAATCTTTTTTGTATCATGGACCCTTTCACAATCCAGGGGAGCCTATGAACCCTTTATGAGGATCATGTTTTTAAATGTATAAAAAGAAATAGGATTACCAAGGTAACTAAATATACTGAAATAGTTAAATATTTATATCTATATCATATCTACCTAAAAACAATAGCCTCATGGACTCCAGATTAAGAACACCTGGTCTAATCCAGTCTTCTCTGCCATATACCCTGGCTCCCCCTGAAATATCTCTAAAATATAGTCCTACAGCCTTTGCTCAGAGACCTCTGGTAAATGGAAAACTAGGTATCTTTTCCTTCTAAAACAAGGCTGACCAGTGAGTCACTTAATAAACATTTATTAAGTGCCCACTATATGTCAGGCACTGTGCTAACGTGGGAGATAGCCTAGCAACAAATATATACAGACAAGCTGTACGTACCAGAAAAAAACAAGGGAAGGTGCTAGAATTCAGAGCGGTTGGGGAAGGTTTCCTATAAAAGATGGGATTTTAGTTGGGACTTAAAGGAAGCCAGGGAGGGCAATAAACAGAGATAAAGAGGGAGAGTTTTCTAGGCATGGGAGAGAATTCCCAGAATGATAGATGGAGTCTCTTGTTCATGGAATAACCAGGTGTCACTGCATACTTGGGGAGTAAAGTATAAGAAGACTGGAAAGGTCAGGGGAGCTAAGTTATAAAGGGCTTTGGACACCAGAGAGCTTTGTACTTGGTCTTGGAGGCAGTAGGCAGCCAGCAGTGTTTATTGGGCAGAGAAGTGACATGGTGGGCTGGAGCTTTAGAAAATCACATTGGTGGCTGGATGGAGAATGGACTGGAGTGGAGAAGGAGTTGAGGCAGGCTGACCCAGTAGCAGGCTGCTGCAATAATCCAGGTTTGAGGGTCTCTAGTCGTGGCAGTGTCAGAGGAGAGAAGGGAGGGTACTGGAGAGATTGCAAAGGTGAAATTGACAGGCCTTGACAACAGTGTGCATATGGCGGGATGGGAGTGAAGAATGGAGGATGACAGCCAGGTTGTGAAGGGGAAAGGTTTGGGGGGAATATACTGGGTTCTGTTTTGGACACGCTGAGTTTGGGATGTCTACTGGACGTCCAGTGCGAGATGTCAAAAGGCAGGTGGAGATGTGGGATTGGAGGTCAGCAGAGACATTTGGGCAGGAAAGGTAGATTTGGGAATTATCAGCTGAGATCTCCAAGTCTCCTGACTTAGCAGGATCTCCAGTAGGTCACCTCAGAGGCCTTAGCCTCCCTCATTCTCCTCCCGTCTTTCTCTTTCACCATTTATTTCCTTATCTTCATCCTTACAGTTTTATTTTCTTTGAAAGCCCACATTTGACAAATGAACCACTCTTTAAGTTCTCTTCACATGTTTTCCCTAAAGGAAGGAGATTCGGAGGGGAAAAAAAATCTTTCTGTTGCCCCCTGTTGAACTTCAAGGGACAATTGTTTGAATTCCTTTGACATCCTGGGGTTTAGAGGTACCGTGGTAGGGGGTATCTGCCTCTGAAATGCCCGGAGATGCTGTGGTTGCAGCTGTGGCCGCAGGTCAGATCTGCTGTTACTTACAGGGCTGTCTCTCTATCTGCCAGGAGCCTCCTGCCCCTTTAGTCCTTAGTGCTTCCGGGGCTGAGGAAACTTTGTGAGAGGGCATAAGGAACCTTGATACTTGGGTTCAGCACCTAGGTTCAGTCCCATCTCTTACTTTGGACAAGCCATGTCAATAGGCACTAAAAAGCCCCTACCTACTATGTGCCAGGCATTGTGCGAAGTGCTGGAAATACAAATTGGGGAAACAAAAAAAGACAGCCCCTGCCCTCAAGGAGCTTAAAATGTAATAGAGGAAGACAACTCGACCCAGGAAGCGGGAGGGAAAGAGAGCTGCCAGAAGCTATGGAGACTAGGAATGGGTACAGAGGCTGATATTCAAGGAGCCAAAACCGAGGAGAGAAGCTGATAGGAAATAGAGAGTTAACCAAGAAATTCTGAGTCCTCGATAAGGAGAGAGCTCTGCAATCAGAGGAGAGAGGGATCCGAGGCTGCCGAGGGTGTATTTAGGGATCAAAGTTAAATCAGTCTCCTTGACGATGAGATTTCAGGTTATAGATCATCCCTATGGAAGCATGACGTTGGTGGAGTCCAAACCAAGCTAAGCAGCTGAAGGCCCCTCTGGGCCACCGAACTAAGGACTTTACAAATATCTCATTCAATCCTCACAACAACCGTGGGAAGTAGGTGCTGTTATTACCCCCATTTCACAGATGAGGCAGATGGAGGTTAAGTGACTTGTCCAGGGTCTAGTAACTGTTTGGGGTCGCATTTGAACTCAGGTCTTTATAACTCCAGGCCCAGCACCATATCCACGGGGCCACTTTCTTCCTAGAAAACTTAAAATGGTGTCAAGATGGGAGTTATTTACTGTGAACTGATCCGATCACCTCTCCCAGTGCTGGTGCAAAGATAACAAAAAATGTTTTATATGGGCTAGAACCGCCATCATTCCCTACCCCTTCCTTGCCCTGTATCTTTAGAAGCCAAACTGTCCAAAGATCTTCTTCAAGGTTACCTCAAAAGATATGAGAGTTGAGTTGTTTCTTAGGTAAGAGGGCTGGGACTCATCAATATTGGATCCATTAAGGAGCTGGAGGAATTTTCCATTCTTGTCCATGGCTAGCAGGAGGGCAGGGGGGGGAGGAGAATGGGGGAGATAACTAGGAAGGTATTAGAGCCCATCTCTGAGTTTGTTGTAAGAGACCGAAAGATGAATTCACTCAGTGACCTTGCTGGAAAGGGGCTTGCTAAGACCCCTAGGCAAAAGAACAGGGCTCACACAGGAGCCCTGAAAGGCAAATGGTGTACAAGTTCATAACTTAGAAGAGTGGGTGCAGGAAGGGGACCTTAGAAATTATCCAGATGACCCCACTTAATTTTTAGAGATCTACAGGGGCAGCTAGGTGGTACAGGAGACGGTGTCAGGCCTGGAGTCAGAAAGGCTCATCTTCCTGAGTTCAAATCTGGACTCAGACACTTACTACCTGTGTGACCCTGGGCAAGTCACTTCACTCTGTTTGCCTCAGTTTCCTCATCTGTAAAATGAGCTGGAGAAGGAAATGGCAAAGCACTCCAGTATCTCTGTCAAGAAAACCCCAAATGGGGTCACGAAGAGTCAGACACGACTGAACAACAACAACAACAACTGAGACTTAATGAGGCGAAGTGACTTGTCCAAGGTCACACAGTGACTGAAGTAGTACTCAAATGCGGTACAGCTTGCTGTTGAGACCAGCTCTTCAGTCCATCTCAGCTTTGGCTTTGCATGAGGGTGGAGGAGGCAAGGAATTTTTTGAAGTGAGGAGTAAGTGGCATAGAATTCCTTATGGAGAAACCTAGAAGTATGTTCCCTGTTGTTAGTGGGTAAGGTGTTTTTGTTTTTGTTTTTTGTCTTATTCTAATTATTTCTATCCCTCTCTTAATTTCTCTATTTGTTGGTAAGGTCCCTAAGGATTGAGACTTTCTCCTACTTAGTTTTCTGTCTCCTAGTCCTCAGGACAATCTTTTTTACATATATGCTGAACTTAGATTTACTGAATGAATGAATGAATGAATGCCCTGTGGGGATCCTCACCTATTAGGACTATCACTTCCCTATCCTGGACACTGTGCCTATCTTAAGAAAAAAGGTCATTTAGGTTCTTTTCTATTTTTACTGTTCTATGATTACTGTTAGATTACTTCTGACTGTCCCCCACCCTTACTGAGCTACCCTAAAGGGGCACCAACTTGAATTGCTGCTATTTCTTTGCGTTTGAAGGATTTTTCTTAAATTGAGAAGATCTGATCAATCTTCCCCTCTCCATTTCAATTCTTACATAAGCCACAAATGTTTCTTAAATGAGGGATTCTGGTAAAGCAGTACCGTGGTAAAGTGGTACTCTGCTAGAGAGACAAAAAAACAAGCATGCGCAACTTAGATGTCCAAATGAGACAGTTATGGAGACCTCAGGATGGGATGGAAACACTAGGTGGGGAGGGGTAGATATGTGTGCTGTTAAGCATCCAGCTTGATTAGTGGCTCACCAAAGATGACTTCCTAGCTTGAACATGAAGCAAGAATGCTCTCTCATGTCCTAGAAGTCTTAAGGCAGTGATGGATGGGGATCAAGGTGTGATCTATTACCTCTACTCCCAGATAAAAGTTTTGAGATCTTTGGGCATTTTAATTATTTGACAAGCTGAAAGGGTGATGAAGAAAAGGTAGAGAGAATGTCTGATTGACTTTCCCCATGGCTGACTTTGGACCTGTTCTTATAGAGATTAGGGTCTTGGTTTTTATGGCCTTGATTGAATTCTAAGAAACTTTTTGCTGCACCCCATGGTTGTGAGGTCAATCAATCCAGTGTTTGTTAAATGCTTATTCTGTGCCAGGCCAGTGCTAAGCACTAGGAGTTACCAAGAAAAAAAATTTAAAAACAGTTCTTACCTTCAAGGAGCTTATATTCTAATAGGCATGAACTAGATACATACAAGATACATAAAGAATAGATGGAAGGTCATCTCAGAGGAAAGGCATTAGAGGTGAGGGTGGGTAAGAGGGAAAACCCCTTGCACAAGGTAGTATTTGAGCCGAGCCTTGAAGGAAGCCTGAGATTCACAGGAAAAATATATGAAGTTTATTCCTGGCCTGAATTTCTAATTTAACTGGAAAATCTCCTCAAAAAGTCTCAAGTAGGTTAACATTAACTCAGGGGCCTTTTTTTTTTTCTTCTTCAATCCTTCGTATTCTGGGTTTTCTTATCTCTATGAAGTAGACCTGTAGAAAAATATCCAGGGCTAAAATGGATTCTAGAACCCTCCCTTTGTAACTGATAAGTGCAGTAAAAAACACACTTAATCCACTGGTTATGTCTGAAAATGCATGCTTTTATTATGTACCATACTAAAAATATATGCCATATTCCATATTATCACACCTATGGTCAGATGCGAAGGGTCAGGAACCATATTTTACATAGAGTCTTCTGCGTTGCTTTGCACAGGGAAGCTAAGAGGCAAAGCTGAAGAGAGAGAGAATTCCAGATATGGGGGACAGTCAGTGAGATCTCCTTTAAAAAGGTTGAATTGTATCACAAGATTCTTATGAGGGAAGGCCTTAAATCCAAATCACAAAATGCTACGTGAGTGATTATTGTCATAGAAGCAAGAAGACCTGAGTTCAAATTCCGTGTTATGAACCACTTAGAAGCAATCTTGGGCAATTCATTTAAACTGTCTTTCTCTGCCTCAGACGACTTCCTGGGAGGTGACAGACCATAGCCATGTGCACTGTTGGAAGGAGGATCTCACACCACATAGATCTTTGGGGTATTTGCATTTACTTCTCATTTCTTTAAAGTATCCTTTGCATAAAGCTTGCTGCTTACTTAGCAGGCTGGCTGCAGACTGGCCCCCGAGTCTGTTCTCTTGTGAGATGAGCTTGCTGGTTGGTTGTTCCAGTTGGGTGGTGGCTGATGGTGCTGATGGTTTGATCTGTAAAATGGGGATCACAGTTGTACTGAGGAAACAGTTTGAAGAACGTGTGAGTGCTCTCCAAAGTGGAGTGGCTATTACCACCACTCATTTGGGCACTTCATTATAGCCTGCCTTAGAGTGTTGTTGAATGTGCTGTGGATGTAAATCTCATCTCCCCATGTAAATGTGGCTCCTGAAGCCACTCCCACCCGAATCCTGGGCATGAGTCAGTCAGTGGCAGGGGAACCCCTGATCCAGAGGGTCTGAACTTGGGATCTGCGAATTCATTTAAAAGGAAAGAAAGCATTTTAATAACTATATTTCAATATATTTGTTTTCCTTATTTTATTCTATGCATTTAACAACATTATTCTGAGAATTTTAGACTTTGAGCTCCATTTTAGGCTGGGAGCTCCTTGAGCTTTCTTTGGCCTTTCTTTGTGGCCATAGCACCTAGCACCACAGCCTGGCACATAGTAGGTACTTAATAAATGCTAAATGACCAATTGACAGACCAAGATGGGGGCCATAGACTTCACTAGAGTGCCACAGGGAAACACGACCCAAAGAAAGTTAAGAACCCTTGATCTGGTCCAGCCATCTCATTTTACGGAGGAAACTGAGACCCACAGGGGCAGGGTCTTATCCAAGTCATCGGGTAATTAAAGGAAGGGGGGGGCACTTGACTAAAATGAAGGTATTGCTGGTTTACTGTGGGCCAAGCACTTTGCAAGATGCTAGCAACACGAGGGTTGCAAAGAGAGTCCCTGCTTTCGATGAGCTCCTATGGGAGAAACAAAGCAAATTCAGGTGTTAGTACAATGGTGAGTTGGGCCTTTGAGGGCAGAAGTGGTTTGACATATCCATTCAGGAAAAATGACAGTTTATCTTTTTTCCCTTCCATTAAATATTGGGTTTGGTTTTTTTTTGCCTTAAAACAAAAACACAGCCATTTCCCTTGCTATTGAACTCTGCTTTATAACAAAAAGTTAAGTAAAACCTACAAAACATCATACCTGATGATGTCACAGGCCACATTCCATGTCTGACGTGGACTACATTCTGTCTCTTCCTATGAAAGAATGTTGCTTTTCTGTTACCACAATATTTTACTATCAAGCTTTTGGGGGGGGTGTATGGGATTTATATGCCTAGCATATAAATATATATATATGTGTGTATATATATATATATATACACATATAAATATATAGAGGATTGCTATGTCAAAAAGTGTAATCCAGAAAGATTCATAACAGGAGGGCTGGGCTCAAGCCCCATCTGCTTCTTGCTAGTTCTGTATGAGCTTGAGTTGCCCAGGTCATGAAATGAGGTTCCCTCCAGGCCTGCTGCTCTCTGAGAGTCTTACTTTTCCTGCCATAACTGTGTTCAGGTGTAGGATTCTAAACCACAGAAGTAATTCCAGGGTTTGAAACAAGGCCTTTCACATTGCAGTTATTTCATGAGAAGTTGCTGAAGGAAAAAATGATTAGACTAAATGGTCTGCCTGAGGAGAGAGTTGGGGTCCCTATCATAGGAGGCGTCTAGTCTAAATGGAATCTAGACCACTTCTGGGGGTGGGGTGTAGGTGGTCTAAACTCTAGGTAACTAAGTGGATAGAGTTCTGAGTCTGGAGTTAGGAAAACTTATCTTCCAGAATTCAAATCTGGCCTCAGAAACTTACTAGCTGTGTGACCCTGGGTAAGTCACTTAATCCTGTTTACCTTAGTTTCCCTCAGCTGTAAAATGAACTGGAGAAGGAAATGGCAAACCACTCTAGTATCTCTGCTAAGAAAACCCCAAGTGTGGTCATGAAGAGTCAGACACGTCTGAAAAATGACTGGATGGCAATTTGCTGGAGACCACTTGCTGGAGAAACTGTAATCATTGGACAGATGACCTCTGAAATTGATTCTGATTTTGGTAGTCTGTGATCTTGGCTTATAGAGAGAAGGTAGAAGAAGATGAATTTTATATGATGCTGGAATGGTGCCATTTTTGTATTTTGATGTGATCTAAATTTAAAAAATCATAGAAAACGGATTTGAGAGCTGGAAGGAAGCTGAGAAATCAATTACTCCAATATCTTTATTTTACAAAGGAAGAAATTGAGGAAATAAGTTGTTCAAGGCCAGCCCTTCACTCAGAGCTCCGTGTTCTTTCTGATGTACTGCTCTGCCTCACTTCTACTTTCCTTTGGCCTGGGACCTGCTAGCCTGCTTGTTATCTTCTGTCTGGAATTTCCAGGTTGCCCATCTCAGAGGTAGGATAGAGGCAAGTATGGTTTTATAAGAGACTTTCCAAAGCTAGGATACTGTTAGCTGTTTGGCTAGGCTCTCGCTAGAGTGATAACCAAAGCTGGGAGGGAGGGCTTTCTAGATGGCCTTGGGGGATTATGGAGCAGATGGGAACTATACATATTAATGCACAGTGTTAATCTGTTGAGGTTCCCCCCTCCCTCCACCCTGCGTGAGACAGCTGGCCTCAGAACGTTGTTGTTTATGACATTGCTGGTTGAGCAACCTTGTCTTTGTGGTCAGTGCCAAATATGGGTGCCCAATGGGGTTCTGTGTTTAACTGAGACGGTAGGCAGGACAGATTTGAGAATCCAGGGGTAAAGAGCTAGGTCTTCATCAGTGGGGTCTTAAGTTAGAAGATGTTTCCTGAGAAACCTGTCGTGTCTGTCCTTAGCATTGTATTAGGGGCTGTGAGGGGCAGCTGGGTGGTGCGGTGGATAGAGCGCTGGGCCTGGAGTCAGGAAGAACTGAATTCATATTCGGCCTCAGAAATTCACTATCTGTGTGACCGTGGGCAAGTCATCTCACCCTGTTTGCCTCAGTTTCCTCATCTGTAAAATGAGCTGGAGAAGAAAATGGCAAACCACTCCAGTATCTTTGCCAAGAAAACCCCAGATGGGATCACAAGAGTCAGATGTGAATGAACAACCAAAAAACCACTGAAAAACGACTGAATGGCAGGTGCTATGAGATTCCCTGCCTGCCTTCAAGTTTATACTCTTGTTAGAGAGAATGGATGAATATTGTGGATTAGTCAACATTTATTATGTACCTACTGTGTGCCAGGCATTGTGCTGAGTGCTGGATTTAGGAATGATGATGTTTTGACCCTTAAATGGCTCTGTGATTTCATAGAAATGGGTACTTCTTTCAGAGAGGCAGATCACAATTTAGTCCAAAGTCCAACAACAAGCTGTATTGTTTACAGCAAGTACTTTGCTAGGTGATGGGGAGACAGAGTAAATAGGCAGTTAGAGGTACAGTGGGCAGAGTGCTGGACCTGGAGGCAGGAAAACTTGAGTTGACATCTGGCCTCAGATACTCACTAGCTAGCTGTATGACCCTAGGCAAATCATTAAATCTGTTTCCTCAGTTCCCTCCCAGGGTCAAATGAAATAATATTTGTAAAACTCTTTGCAAACCTAAAGTGCTATATAAATGCCAGCTGTTGTTGTTGTTGTTGTTATTATTAGATGAAACAAGTTATTGTTGTTCAGTCGTGTCTCACTCACTCAACTGCACAACTTTGGAATTTGTCTGACTTCTTCACTGTGCCCCAGGAAGCTCATTATTGGGAAAAGGTTATAGTCCTGCAAGATTCCATCAGCCTTGGTTCTCTATCTCATCTTAATTTTCCCAAATATCCCCCCCCCC